>NC_132887.1:403356-508233 GCF_030463535.1 Salminus brasiliensis
AGATCTAAAACGTGTTGAAATGTTCTTTATCTGTACGTATGGAACCATCCTGCAGTCAGTGTGTGTGTCCAGCTCTGGTTCAGTTGGTGTGTGTGTGTGTGGGTTTGCTCAGCTTTCTTTTTTGTAGTTGGAAATCAAATCATATTTGCATTTCTGCTCCTGATTAAATTCACATTCCCACTTTATTCCGCGAGCGCAGACGAGCCATCTGCTGCACCAGAGCTGCAAACCCCCCCATTACTGTTCCGCTGCTGCAGCACACCGAGCAGGGTCCTAAACCCACACTGCTGAACCACAGAGGCTGATTAAACACCCTGAGTCTGTTCTGATCCAGCATTACTAATTAAAACACCCTCAGAACCCGGAGCCGGAGTCACAAAGAAGCTCTTCTTACTGCGTTCATTCTTAACGAGCATTAACGAGCATTAACGAGCATGTTACTGTGAGCCTAAATAATTACACAATGACAAGTAGCTTAAGAAAACCCTACATCTTGATCATTAATTGAGTTTTTTGGAGAACCTCATTCAGAAACATTCTTATGAACTTCTCAGTTTTTCTCTTTAAGATCCTTCAGAAGTTTTTTCTTAAGAAAGTTTCTGTGAATCTGAATCTGGATCCAGTGCGAGCGGTCAGCTAACTCCTGCAGCTGTGGAGATATTAACACCAAACCAACCCCAGAATGTTCAGTCTGGCAAGAAACAGTGTTCTTCTATACAGATTTCTGATTGGATGCACAGTTTCCACATAGCAACCATTTAAGTATGATTTTTTTATAGGAACGAAGGTGGAATGCTCAAAACAGCTTTGCAAATGTTTGTGCATTGGAAGTACCCTAGCAACCACCTGTGACACATAGAAACCATCTGGCAACACCCTAGCAACCACCTGCAACAACAGAGGAACAGGACTCCTGGAACGTCATAGGAACCACTGGGCAGTACCCTAGCAACCACATGGGACACCATAGAAACCACCTGAGTCAGTATAGGAATCACCTGGAAGTTCTCCAGCAACCACAAGATTCTACACAGAGATACAGTTCCCTATACGTCCCTATAAAATCTAAGTAAAATAATACTAATAATAAATAAGTTAAATAATAATAATAATAATAATATAATAATAATAATAGTAATGGCACCTCCAGTGATATTGATATTGCTGAAGCCAGTATCATGATTAAGAAATGACATATCTTCCTTAGACCTCGCCTGCACACTGAAATGTCAGTGTCTGTGTGTGAGCACGAATGTGTGTGTGTGTGTGTGTGTGTAGGCTGAATGTGAATGCTGTTGGACTCGTAATTAGTTTAACAGCAGGCGTAGCTTAATGCTATTAGCTGTACTGTTTCTGCTGAGGGGTTATAAAGCAGATATAAGCAGATATGGGTTTAATTAGCTGCAGTAATGAGAAAGGGCGACTGAATGGGTCATTTATATTCACCCCCCTCCCTCCCTCTCTCTCTCCCTCTCTCTCTCTCCACATCTGCACTGTGTTTACTGCAGTGCACTGTAAGTGTTACAGGAAAGCCATGTTAAAGTAAATTAGATGCAGCTGTGGAAGTCCAGCTGTTTCTTCTTCAGCTATAATTACTCTGCAGTGGACGCACGAGCAGCTGATGGAGAAAAGCCGGCCTGCGCTCTTAACCATAGTGTCCATAATAGTGATCCACACATCCTGACAGACTGTAATACACTACAGGAAGCGTAAGGGGCGCTCTATAATGCTCCATAATGTTCATATGATCCACACGCTCATTCTGACAGACTGTAATACACTACAGGAAGCGTAGGGGGCGCTCTATAATGCTCCATAATGTTCATATGATCCACACGCTCATTCTGACAGACTGTAATACACTACAGGAAGTGTAGGGGGCGCTCTATAATGTTCATATGATCCACACACTCATTCTGACAGACTGTAATACACTACAGGAAGAGTAGGGGGTGCTCTATAATGTTCATATGATCCACACGCTCATTCTGACAGACTGTAATACACTACAGGAAGCGTAGGGGGCGCTCTATAATGCTCTATAATGTTCATATGATCCACACACTCATTCTGACAGACTGTAATACACTACAGGAAGAGTAGGGGGCGCTCTATAATGTTCATATGATCCACACGCTCATTCTGACAGACTGTAATACACTACAGGAAGTGTAGGGGGCGCTCTATAATGCTCTATAATGATCATATGATCCACACGCTCATTCTGACAGACTGTAATACACTACAGGAAGCGTAGGGGGCGCTCTATAATGCTCTGTAATGATCATATGATCCACACGCTCATTCTGACAGACTGTAATACACTACAGGAAGCGTAGGGGGCGCTCTATAATGCTCTATAATGTTCATATGATCCACACGCTCATTCTGACAGACTGTAATACTCTACAGGAAGCGTAGGGGGCGCTCTATAATGCTCTATAATGATCATATGATCCACACGCTCATTCTGACAGACTGTAATACACTACAGGAAGCATAGGGGGCGCTCTATAATGCTCTATAATGTTCATATGATCCACATGCTCATTCTGACACTGTAATACACTGCAGGAAGCGTTGGGGGCGCTCTATAATGCTCTATAATGTTCACATGATCCACACGCTCATTCTAAAAGACTGTAATACACTACAGGAAGCGTAGGGGGCGCTCTATAATGCTCTGTAATGTTCATATGATTCACCCGCTCATTCTGACAGACTGTAATACACTACAGGAAGAGTAGGGGGCGCTCTATAATGTTCATATGATCCACACGCTCATTCTGACAGACTGTAATACACTACAGGAAGCGTAGGGGGCGCTCTATAATGCTCTATAATGTTCATATGATCCACACGCTCATTCTGACAGACTGTAATACACTACAGGAAGCGTAGGGGGCGCTCTATAATGCTCTGTAATGATCATATGATCCACACGCTCATTCTGACAGACTGTAATACACTACAGGAAGCGTAGGGGGCGCTCTATAATGCTCTATAATGTTCATATGATCCACACGCTCATTCTGACACTGTAATACACTGCAGGAAGCGTTGGGGGCGCTCTATAATGCTCTATAATGTTCATATGATCCACACGCTCATTCTAAAAGACTATAATACACTACAGGAAGCGTAGGGGGCGCTCTATAATGCTCTATAATGTTCATATGATCCACACGCTCATTCTGACAGACTGTAATACACTACAGAAAGCGTAGGGGGCGCTCTATAATGCTCTGTAATGTTCATATGATTCACCCGCTCATTCTGACAGACTGTAATACACTACAGGAAGAGTAGGGGGCGCTCTATAATGTTCATATGATCCACACGCTCATTCTGACAGACTGTAATACACTACAGGAATTGTAGGGGGCGCTCTATAATGATCATATGATCCACATGCTCATTCTGACAGACTGTAATACACTACAGGAAGCGTAGGGGGCGCTCTATAATGCTCTATAATGTTCATATGATCCACACGCTCATTCTGACAGACTGTAATACACTACAGGATGCGTAAGGGGCGCTCTATAATGCTCTATAATGTTCATATGATCCACACGCTCATTCTGACAGACTGTAATACACTACAGGAAGCGTAGGGGGCGCTCTATAATGCTCTATAATGTTCATATGCTCCACACGCTCATTCTGACAGACTGTAATACACTACTGAAAGCATAGGGGGCGCTCTATAATGCTCTATAATGTTCATATGATCCACACGCTCAGGTGGAGCTATAATCTCTCAATATTATTAACATTGTAAATGTAGATACTGTGATATACAGAGCTACATTATGTCCAAATGTTTATGGACACCCCTTCTAATGAATGTATTCAGCTACTTTAAGTTGCACACATTGCTGAAACAGATGTGACGCAAATGCACACACAGCTTGTCTAGTCCCTGTAGAGAAGAAGTACTGTCAATAGAATAGGACTCTCTGGAGCAGATCAACATCATGACTCTATTGGCTCCATGCTGTCTAATGGCAGGCGTGGGCTAGAGGGGTATAAAGCCCCCCAGCATTGAGGAGCTGTAGAGCAGTGGAAGAACTGTGTTCTCTGGAATGATGGTGGTGGAGCTCCATCCAGCACTTTTGAGATGAGTTGGGGATGATGAGGTGGGGTGGTGATCATCATCCAACATCCTGACCTCACTAACGCTCTTGTTGCTGAATGCAATCAAATCCTCACAGCAATGCTCCTCCTCCAGAATCTAGTAGAAAGTCTTCTTCTCTGGACAGTAGAGACAGTTACTCCAACAGAAGCAGGATCAGCTCTTTTAATAAGCTTGAATTGAAAGGCTGAATTGGAGATAAACCTGTACTTTGCTGTTGAACACCTGTAAGGTTTAATATGAGCCGACTCCTTCAAACCTGCGTACATCACATCAGTCCGTCAGTGTGTGTGTGTGTGTGTGTGTGTGTGTGTGTGTGTGTGTGGTGTTTACCTTCAGTCTGCAGTCCAGCTTGCATCTGTCACTGTAGCACAAGCATGTCAAACACACTGTGCATGCACTTAGACACACACACACACACACACTGTTCTAGCCTCACTGCACTCCTAATGAGACATCCAATGGGAAAAGACAAGTGAGGGCCTGAGTGTGTACTCCTTTCTCTACCATCTCTCTCTCTCTCTCTCTCTCTCCCTTTCTTTCTCTCTCTCTCCCTCTCTTTCTCTCTCTCCCTCTCTCTCTGCCTCTCTCTCTGCCTCTCTCTCTGCCTCTCTCTCCCCGTCTCTCCCTCGGTCTTTCTCTCTCTCGCTCGCTCTCCCTCGCTCTCCCTCTCTCTTTCTGTCTCTCTCTCTCGCTCGCTCTCCCTCTCTCTCTCTCGGTCTCTCTCTCTCTCTCTCAGTAGTGCTGTTCCTGCATGTTAAGTGAGGAGAAGCCTGCAGCATCACAGACTGACTCATCCGTCCAGCATCATCCACCTCACATCACAGCCCCACCTACAGGAGTGAGCTCCACTTCCCTCTCACTCTACAGTCCTCCAGTCCCACAGTACTACAGCCCCACAGTACTACAGCCCCACAGTCCTCCAGTCCCCAGTCCCACAGTACTACAGCACCACAGTCCTCCAGTCCCACAGTACTACAGCCCCACAGTACTACAGCCCCACAGTCCTCCAGTCCCCAGTCCCACAGTACTACAGCACCACAGTCCTCCAGTCCCACAGTACTACAGCCCCACAGTCCTCCAGTCCCACAGTCCTCCAGTCCTACAACACTACAGTCCCCCAGTCCCACAGTACTACAGTCCCCAGTCCTCCAGTCCCACAGTACTACAGCCCCCCAATGCTACAGTCCCCCAGTACTACAGTCCCTCAGTCCTCTAGTCCTACAGTACTACAGTTCTCCAGTCCCTCAGTACTACAGTCCCCCAGTCCCACAGTACTACACTCCCCCAGCACTACAGTCCTCCAGTCCCTCAGTACTACAGTCCCCCAGTCCCACAGTACTACACTCCCCCAGCACTACAGTCCCCTAGTACTACAGTACTACAGCACATATATGGAAACTAAATTCAGTTTCTTTGGTGTCACAAAAAACAGATCATTTACATATCTGTCAATTTAGCCCTGCCCACTGAATGGGTGGGGCTAAACTGCTACAGCTTGAATGGGCGATGCTAGAATGCTGTAGGCTAAATGATTGGTGCTAAACGTCTGTACCCCCCCCCCCCCCCAACTGGTACAAAGGCTGTATTCCTTCAGTCTGTAAACAAACTCCAACCACAAATCAGCTGTAGAGCAGTGTGAACAACCAGGGAGAGAGAGAGAGAGCATTAATAAAGCTGTGTACAGGGTACAGCACTGAGGGACCAATCTAATCTAATCTCCCTGCTACCTCAGACCGGTCCTCAGAACCAGTACAGTGGAGAGTGGTTTAACTGGGCAGTGTGTAATGAGGGTGGTGGTCTCCCGCAGTTTGTAGAAGAGTCAGCTCTAATACAGACCATTACACTGAAACACACACCTCAGCTCCTCACACAGCTCAGCCCACCGCTCCTGTTTAACCCCCTCAGCACACACTGCTGCCCTCCTGCTGCACCACCAAACCACAATCACACAGCCATGTACAAACTACTGACATCATCAAAAGGAAATGATATTCACAGACTACTGATCCTGTGCACCTACAGATGAGACAGGCTGGGTGATCTCTATATACATATATAACACACATACAGTAATTTAGGCATACAGACATTTTATGAGGTCATGTGGACAGGTTTGAGTGGCTGCTGTAATTTAGACAAGGACAGCCGTCTTCACCGCTCATCACTGTCTTTATGGACCTTGCTTTGTGCACTGGAGCGCAGTCATGTTGGAGCAGGAAGGGACCGTCCCCAAACTGTTCCCGCAAAGCTGGGAGCATGAAACTGAACAAAATCTCTGAAGCATTAAGAGTTCCTGTCACTGGAACTTAACTCAACTCCTGAAAAACACCCCCACACCATGATCCCCCCTCCACCAAACTTTACACTCGGTACAATGCAGTCAGATGAGTACCGGTTCCCTGGCAACCGCCAAACCCAGACTCGTCTATCGGATTGCCAGATGGAGAAGCGTGATTGGTCACTCCAGAGAACCCGTCTCCACTGCTCTACAGTCCAGTGGCAGCATGCTTTACACCCCTGTGTCCCACGCTTTGCATTGAGCACTGAAGCTCTCTACGCTCTCTGTTCCTCAGCTGATCTGAAGCCACGTGAAGTTCGGGGGTCTGTAGCGATAGCGAAGCGAAGTCTGTGACCTCTGAGCACAATGAGCCTCAGCATCCACTGACCCCTCTCTGTCATTTTACATGGTCGACCACTTCCACTGAAGTGGGAGGAAATTTCACGACTGGACTTGTTGCACAGGTGGTGTCCGATCACTGTCCCACGCTGGAGTTCACTGAGCTCCTGAGAGTGACCCGTTCTTTCACTAATGTGTGTAGAGGCAGTCTGCAGGCCTGGGTGCTCGGTTTTATACACCTGTGGCCGTGGAACTGACTGGAACACCTGAATTCAGTGGACGGGTCAGTGAATACTTTTGACAATATAGTGCATGTACCAGATACCAGATTTCTATTTATGTATCTATGGAATTATACCCACCCATGGATTATAGAATACTGTATTTATTTATCTATGTACACACTCTCATACACACACACACACACACACACACACACACACACACACACAGACACACGCATAGCAGGTGAGGAAATGAAGAGTTTGGGAGCTGATAAACTGATCTCCACCTCTGAACAGGAGTCCCTCAGTGGTCAGTCTGGTGTTGGTGGTGGTGAGAGACGCTGAGCTTGGTGCAGTAAATTATCAGACGTCTAATTTCATGGACAGTTTCAGTCTTAATCGCATTCTATGAGAAATATGTGCAGTTAAATGTGTTTTTAATGTTCTGTCCTGTTCCCATAGGACACACACACACACACACACACACACACACACACACACACACAGAATTCAGAATATTAATATGCTATTTTAATAGGCTCTCTCTGCACTAACCCATTCACTGCCCACCATGTCCCAAATAGTAGCTACATCTGATAATAATAATAATAATAATAATAAATTATATACACTGCATTTAAGTATTTATATACAAAAACGATACAACCTATTTACATTATAAATGTGTCTATATGTATTATACCTCATATGTAATATATACTGTACGTATCTATCTAATAAAATGTCCCACATTAAATTAAGTAAAGATTTCTTTAGGATCTCTCTCTGATCAGACTGGTACTCAGAACCAGTCCCAGTCTGGTGGAGTGTGATCTCTATCTGAAATAATAATAATAATAATAATAATAATAATATACCCTCTCTGCATTAGATATCTTTAGGTACTGTGTAAGGCTCTCTGTGGAAGCTGGAGCTCCACTCTGCTGCTGCCTCTGTTCCTTTCCTGGTGAAGGACGAGTTAAACTAGAGAAAGTTCATAACGTTAGAGCAGAAGTGCTGTTATTAATATGTTATTACACTGCACTGACCTTCCCCTTCAGGCAGGCCTCCTTCATTAGAACCTGGTTAAGCTCTGGGAGTGTCTGTGTACTGCACCCCTCACTCACACTGAGCCTGCATTAAACCCGACACACACACACACACACACACACACACACACACACACACATACACTTTCTGAAAGCAAATGCCCACCAATCAAAGCTCTAGATGTGGACTGCATCATCACAGTGTCTTCTCCATTAGTACAGAACACATGAACTCATCTACACAAGGTTAAAATCACCTACATCACCTTCAGCACACACACACACACACACACACACACACACACACACAATGGACAGCCCATGTACTCCATTGTTGTTCACTTCTTTGGAGGAGTGTAATATCTGAGCGCACACTGCCCCCTGTTGATAGAAGTGCATACATCTACTCATTATTTAACTGTCCCTGTGTGTGTGTGTGTGTGTGTGTGTGTGTATTTATCACCTCACCTGACCTACACACACACTGTCAACAACTCTGCCAAGTCTGGTTTAACCCATCTTAACCTCACACTCTCAGATACACCTGTACCTGTATCACCTGTACCTGAGTGGGCAAGGTTTCAGTGCCCGAGTATACCCTGTTGGCCCAAATACATCAGCGTGTGGATCATATGAACATTATAGAGCATTATAGAGCGCCCCCTACGCTTCCTGTAGTGTATTACAGTCTGTCAGAATGAGCGTGTGGATCATATGAACATTATAGAGCATTATAGAGCGCCCCCTACGCTTCCTGTAGTGTATTACAGTCTGTCAGAATGAGTGTGTGATCATATGAACATTATAGAGCATTATAGAGCGCCCCCTACGCTTCCTGTAGTGTATTACAGTCTGTCAGAATGAGCGTGTGATCATATGAACATTATAGAGCGTTATAGAGCGCCCCCTACGCTTCCTGTAGTGTATTACAGTCTGTCAGAATGAGTGTGTGGATCATATGAACATTATAGAGCGCCCCCTACGCTTCCTGTAGTGTATTACAGTGTCAGAATGAGCGTGTGGATCATATGAACATTATAGAGCGCCCCCTACGCTTCCTGTAGTGTATTACAGTCTGTCAGAATGAGCGTGTGGATCATATGAACATTATAGAGCATTATAGAGCGCCCCCTACGCTTCCTGTAGTGTATTACAGTCTGTCAGAATGAGCTTGTGGATCATATGATCATTACAGAGCATTATAGAGCGCCCCCTACGCTTCCTGCAGTGTATTACAGTGTCAGAATGAGCGTGTGGATCATATAAACATTATAGAGCATTATAGAGCGCCCCCTACTCTTCCTGTAGTGTATTACAGTCTGTCAGAATGAGCGTGTGGATCATATGATCATTACAGAGCATTATAGAGCGCCCCCTACGCTTCCTGTAGTGTATTACAGTCTGTCAGAATGAGCGTGTGGATCATATGAACATTATAGAGCATTATAGAGCGCCCCCTACGCTTCCTGTAGTGTATTACAGTCTTTTAGAATGAGCGTGTGGATCATATGAACATTATAGAGTATTATAGAGCGCCCCCTAAAGTTATACATTAATATAATTTGAATTGAGGACTAAATCAACCACACACAAAGGAACTTTCAGAAGGTCACAGAGGTCAGTGCCATTTACAGGAACCCTGCAGCTCTCTCAGACGGTCACTGTCAGACATGGTGACCTGACCCCTGATCTTTCAGCACTCACGTGCACAGTGTGGCCATCTGTCCTCATCTCTGACCCGACATCAGAGCATGTAGCGATGACAGAGATCACCTAACACAGACACGCACACAGACACACACACACACAGACAGACACACAGACAGACACACACAGACACACACAGACACACACACACAGACACACACACACAGACACACACAGACACACACACACAGACAGACACACAGACACACACAGACACACACACACACAGAGACACACACACACAGAGACACACACACACACAGAGACACACACACACACAGAGACACACACACACACAGAGACACACACACAGACACACACACACAGACGCACACAGACACACAGACACGCACACACAGACGCACACACACACAGACACACACAGACACACAGACGCACACAGACACAGTTTGAGAAGGTTACAGTTCAGGCCGCTCTCGTCACCACCGTCGTGTTTCTACACGTCACCTCAGCGAACTCCAGAAAATCCACATGTTAATGAGCTCATGAATATTAATGAGTAACACTCAGCCCCTGTAGGAGAGACAAAACGGACTAAACACCTCGATCAGCAGCACAAATTCTACTACACCAGTCTGTATCTGTGTGTAATCTGATTGGCCGAGCAGCAGAACCACCTCTGCTCAGAGCTCCAGTTATCCAGCTTATTGGTGGGCTATAAGCTTTCATTATTTGTTGGCTACATTAGCCATGTAGCTCCAATGCCAATGCTAACTGGTGGGGTATACATTTCTATTACTTGTTAACTTGGTTAGCTTTATAACTTAAATGCTATTGGTGCTAATTCTCTTACATTAGCCTAAAACTGAAGAAACAGCTCCCTCCCTTCACTCCTCTCAGCTGGGGATGCTGTTCTGCTGTAGAGCCCACCGCTAACCCCTAACTGCGGAGTGCCGCGTGCAGACCTAGAACATCTGACCATATCAGTCCAGTTCTATCAGCACTGCACTGCTCCCAGTTCAGTTCAGCACTGATTATAAAATTCTTTTATTAACATATAAAGCCCTACATGGCCTCGCTCCTGAGTACCTGCAGGATCTTATTACTGATTATGAACCATCAAGACTACTTAGATCTCAGGGTGCTGGCCTCTTACTCGTTCCCAAAATTCAGAAAACCTCAGCAGGGGGAAGAGCCTTTTCCTATAAAGCCCCCCAGCTCTGGAATAACCTTCCAGATAATGTTGGGGACTCAGACACAGTCTCAGTCTTTAAATCTAGGCTGAAACTCATATGTTTAGTTTAGCTTTTGGTAATTAATGTTTCTTAGATAAGGGCTGCAGGTCCAGGGGTTCGAGGACACAGGGAATTGTAGTACACTGAAATGCTGGAGCTGTCGTCTCGCTGCTTACACGCGATCACTCAGGTTTGTTGACGGTGGAGCAGATGGACGCTAATGTTTCAGGGAGCTCCCGTGTCTGTGTTACCTTCTGGCTCTCTCCTTTTAATTAGACTGTTATAGTCAGACCTGCCGGAGTCGTCAGACACACTCTGATACTGCTCAACATTCTCTGATCTCTATAAAATTCCTCTCAGAACTAACTCTGTCTCTTTACCTTCTCCCAGTAAATGACCACCCAGCCCGACCTGCTGGAAGACTGACCGCTGAGGTCCCCTCTACCTGCGTCAGACCAGCTGCCATCTACCAGTCCAACCAGCAGGCCCCGCCCCCACCACCAGACCAGCGGCACACCCTCCTACCACTGCTACCTGTCTAATGACCATGTTAAACCTAAATGGACTCGCAACTGTCTGCCACTATTAATATCTGTTATACCTGGTTTAGTAATTTTTATCATTAATGTTTAAATAGTTCTGATCAGAGGAGGACGGATTGGGTCCCCCTTGTGAGTCTTGGTTCCTCCCAAGGTTTCTTCCTCCAGCTCTGAGGGAGTTTTTCCTGCACTGTCGCTGTTGGGGCTCACTGGGGGTCTTTGATTCTTCATGTCTTACGTTATTTTCTTCTTTCTTCTCTGTCTCTGTCTTTTATTAATCACTATTTATGTAAAGCTGCTTTGTAAAAAGCTGTACAAATAAAATAAATCTGACTTGACTTGACTTGATTCACCGCTCCTCACTGCTCCTCACAGCTCCTCACAGCTCCTCACAGCTCCTCACAGCTCCTCACAGCTCCTCACCGCTCCACACCGCTCCACACCGCTCCACACTGCTCCACACTGCTCCTCACAGCTCCACACCGCTCCACACCTCACTGCTCCACACTGCTCCACACTGCTCCACACAGCTCCACACCGCTCCACACCGCTCCACACAGCTTCACACCGCTCCACACCTCACAGCTCCACACAGCTCCACACTGCTCCACACTGCTCCACACTGCTCCACACTGCTCGGTAGAACAGTGCACCACCCTACTGCTCTCTTACTTTCATGGTCGCTCTTACAGCAGACGAGCAGTTCTCTTTAAGTTCTCTGGGCTTCTCTGATCTCATCCTGACCTCCACAGCTCCCCTGAACTCTTAACGATGCTCCTCACTGTAGAACCTGCAGCTGAAAATGCTCTTCCATCTTCTCACGGCTTTACTCTGTTCAGATCTGCATGTGCTGCTCAGAGGAGACGTGGTCAGCCAGCGTTAGCTGACGGTCATGAATTCAGTCAGGATGATTGTAATATGATTCTGATATTAATTTCAGATCTTTAATCCAGATGTTATTAGAATAAGTGTGATGATTTAGATGTGTAGCTTTGTTTACCTCCCAGGAAACAAAAAGAGGAGAAACTGGTGGAACCCCCCCCCAACCCCACCCCACCGCCCACCGCTGCAGTGTCACTTTTTAATGAGCGCCTCCTCCGGCTCGGCCGCTCAGATCCTTCCTACCTGGAGTGAATAAATAAATAAACTAGCTGAGGAACAGCAGCGTGAGCAGCTCCCTGGAGGAAACCCTGCTGAGGAATTCTGGGATTATAATATCCGTAGGAGGGAGGAGTCAGACAGTGTGGGAGTGAGTTATGAAGCAGCACACAGACCAGGTCACAGATTCTGACTCAGGATTCAGAGGCTAAACACCACACTATATGTCCAAATGTTTGTGGACACCCCTTCTAATGAATGCACTCAGCTACTTTAAGTTACACCCACTGCTAACACAGATGTACAAATGCACACACAGCTTGTCTAGTCCCTGTAGAGAAGAAGTACTGCCAATAGAATAGGACTCTCTGGAGCAGATCAACATCATGACCCTATTGGCTCCATGCTGCCTAATGCCAGGCGTGGGCTAGAGGGGTATAAAGCCCCCCAGCATTGAGGAGCTGTGGAGCAGTGGAGGAACTGTGTTCTCTGGAATGATGGTGGAGGAGCTCCATCCAGTACTTTTGATTGGGAGGAGTTGGGGGGGAGTTGGGGATGATGAGGTGGGGTGGTGATCATCATCCAATATTCATCCAATAGACCTCACTAACGCTCTTTCTGAAGCGGCAGCACTGACCTGCCTCAGGGTTGCAATGGTATCTTAGGTGGTTGTCATTGGTCGTGGTTATGCTGTTCCATGTGGTTGCTAAGCTATTGTGAGGTGGTTCTGAGCCACATTAGCTCCGAGGTCCAGTGCTAACTGGTGTACATCGGTGTCTACTGCTTGTTAGCTACATTAGCCTCATAGCTCCAATGCAACCATCTGCTCCCAGCTTTCTCTCGCTCTCCCTCCCAGCTCTCTCTCTCTGTCTCTCTCTCTCTCTCTCTCTCTCTCTCTCTCTCTCTCTCTCTCTTTCTCTCCCTCCTTCCCTCCCAGCTCTCCCTCTCTCTCTCTCTCTCCCTCCTTCCCTCCCAGCTCTCTCTCTCTCTCTGTCTCTCTCTCCCCCTCCCTCTCTCTCTCTCTCTCCCTCCCTCCCAGCTCTCTCTCTCTCTCTCTCTCTCTCTCTCTCTCTCTCTCTCTCCCTCTCTCCATCTCTCTCCTTCCCTCCCAGCTGTCTCTCTCTCTCCCCCTCTTCCTCTCCCTCTTTCACAGAGGGTCCGAGCCTCTCATCCAAACCAGACCGGACTCTTTGAAGCCTTCCTAAAGAACCGGGCCGGCCGGCAGTGCTCTGATGTGAAACAGGTGCTGCAGAAATTGAGCTACGGTCATTTTCTTGTTTGTCCCGGGCCAGATGTGGCCCCCCTTCTGAGTTTACATGCTGGTCCTGATGTGCCCACCTCCTTAAACTCCCCAAACCCCAGAACCCCCCAGCGCCGGGGCAGTGTTTGTAATTATGGCTCAGCGAGACGGTCCGAAACAACAAGCAAATAAAACCCACTCTGAGAGGAGCCCCCCACACCGACCTCTATAAACACACCCCTCCAACACACTCCCAACACCTGCACCGCTCCCAGCACACACACTCCACACAGAGCAGGGAAACATGCTGCTTTGGAAACACACACACACACACACACACACACACACACACACACACACACACCTGGAACAGATTAAAAAGGACAGAAGAAGAGTGTGAGACACAGGGACAGATTTTCCTACAGAGTTCTTCACCTAATGGTGATGAAGACGCTGCCTGATGCCTGAGACACTGTTCTAGAGTTCAGAGAAGAGTTCGGCTCTAGAACCTGCTTTTAGAACCAGATCATTAAAATGGTGTTTATATTTACATACACGTGCATATTCATATTCATTTTTATATTTATATTATACAGGTTGCCACATAGCAGTAGATCGGTCTCGGTGGTTCAGAGACTTTTATCAATAATGTATAAATGGTTCTGATCAGAGGAGGATGGGTCGGGTCCCCCTGTGAGTCTTGGTTCCTCAGAAGGTTTCTTCCTCCAGCTCTGAAGAAAACTGAAGCACTGTCCGGGTTTAAACAGCACCATAAACAACACCTACACAGAGTCACAGTGTGGGTACAGTACACTGATCAGAACACACACACACACACACACACACACACACACACACACACTACACTTCCAGCCCCACTAACACACAACTGAGTCTGACCCACTGACAACACACACATACAGCCTTCAGAACCCAAGCACTGAAAACACACACACACACACACACACACACACACACACGTGTCCACTAGTACCACACCTCCTCCCACACAGAGACTGGACAGCGGTTTGGTCAGACGTGGAGGATCAGTGACAGAGCTGCAGATCTGCAGCGACACACTCCGATACACTGACAGTGTGTGTGACTTGGTGTGAGATGAGGCACGGCATGGTGATGATGGGAGTGCGCCCTCCTGCTGTGTGAAGTGTGTGTGTGTGTGTGTGTGTGTGTGTGTGTCTGTTTGAGAGACTCACCCGTGCGAGTAGGCTGATGGGGGTCAGTCCGTTGGGCAGAGCAGTGCTGGTGCTCTCCTGGCCCAGGAACACCTCCAGAGTCTGGCACAGGTAAGCTAATCCCTCCCTCTGCTCATCACTCATATCCTCCAGATCTGCAGATACACACACACACACACACACACACACACACACACACCTATTAGTTTATGAACCAAATACAGTTAGAATTAATTTCTACGCCTCTCTCCACCCTTACAGTTACACACACTCTACCTTAAACACTGAGATATGGAAATGAGCTCTATTCTGATTCCCTGCCCCCAATCAAAAAGCAGCCTGGGCTGAAACATTATTACTGCTGTAGGCTGAATGGGCGGGGCTAAGCTGCTGTAGGCTGAATGGGCGGGGCTACACTGCTGTAGGCTGAATGGGCGGGGCTATACTGTTGTAGGCTGAATGGGCGGGGCTACACTGCTGTAGGCTGAATGATGTTTCATTAGGTCTTCTATGGAGATCTGAGGTTTCTGCTGGTTATTTCACAGTTCTGACACAGAAAAGAATTAAACACAGTAAAACCCTTCAGGAGTAGGGGTGTCCAAACTTCTGACATGTGCAGCTACACACCGAAAGCCCTTAACCCAAACCTAACCATACCCTTAACCTCATTAACCCAGAGGAGACACCATTAACCTGCACAGCAGCGCCGCAGTGTCGGGCCGACCCGGGACGGTTTCAATTAGTGAACCTCATTTACATAAAATCCACTGAATGAGTGACACTGGGAATTACACTGAATATTAATACATCAGATTCAGTTAATGAGCAGCACAACCTTGAAAACACACACACACACACACACACACACACACACACCAGTCCTTCATCTGAGGTCAGTCTCTGACCGCTCAGAGCCGCTCGTCCGCATATTTGTTGGCGGTGGGCCCACTCTCAGTATAGCAGTGATACCTGTGTAAAACTCCCAATAATACCACTGTACCTGATACACACACACACACACACACACACAACAACAGTGGCTCTTTGGCTGTAAAATATTAGCCAATCTACTGTCAGGTCCATTAGTATTTGGACAGTGAGATAGTGTCTGTACCTCAGTGGGAATACAGCATTGAGATGAGCCTGAAGTTCAGACCTTCAGCTTTAATTAAACAGCTTAATGGTTTAGGAATTACACAGTCCACCATTTTCACAGACTCAAAGTAACTGGACTTAACGGCCGGCTGCAGTTACTTCAGCATTAGTTCTGATCAACTGGAGAAGCATAATTAGGAGACTAAACTGTATAAATATGAAATTAAATTTAAAAATATGTTTAATAACTTAAAATAAATAAAAGGTCAAAATCAGCTTTTAAAATAAAACGATAAAAATTAACAGAAAAATTAGATCAAATAGCAAACAACAGAAATAATAATAATCAAATTAATAATAATAATAATCATAATAATGCTAAAAATAACTGAAAATAAAATAAGGTACCATGTGATAAACAGAAAAACAAAGGTAAGTAAAATAAAAATTTAAGTAAAAACAAAACAAACCAATCGGAGAGTAGAAACTTTAGGAGCCAAATCAACAATCTGGTTCCTTCTTAAAAGGAAATGTAGAGAAAAACTCTAGAAGAAGTAGAAAATAACTACTAAGAGTCATTGTTACTAAGAAAGTAAAGAAAGCATCTAGTGGGAGAAGGTAGCGGGATCACTGCCTGCAACCTGGAGACTTCAGGAGTGTAAATACAGAGGGTTTACTTTAAGATCCAAACCACTGGGAACCCTCAGAAACAGTCAGATTTGACATGTAGAAAAGATCTAAGCATCTCATCAGATCTGAAGAAGATTCCCTGCTCTGATCAAACCAAACTTTTACTGTAATACGATCAATACGATCAATACGATACATAGCACTCATTCCTGAGTTGAGGCTGTGAGTACATAGGAAAGGAAGGATTCAAGATCTGAAGCATTCATCTGTCAAACATGGTGGAGGCACTGTTATGGTAAAGGCATGAATGGCTGTCAGTAGAACCGGGTCACTGGTGTTTATTGATAATGTTCTGCTGATATGAGGAACAGGGTGGGTTCTGTTTGGGTTCTGAAGTGTGGAGCTCTACTTTCTGCTCAGATTCAGTCAAATCCTGCAGAACTGATAGGACAGCGTTTCACAGCACAGATGGATAATGAGCCAAAACACACCCCCAAAGCAACCCAACAACTTCTGAACCCAAATAAATGGAATATTCACCCGACCTCCACCCAACAAACCTGAAGCAGAAAGCAGCAGCAGCTGAGGGGCTGCAGAAGACCCGGAAAACCCTCTCAAGCAGGATGACTGACTGCAAAGAACTGAACTGTTCTGCCTTTTTTACGTGACTTCAATGACAGACAATCAAAATCTGCATTTTAATGAGCTCATGCATATTAATTAATTAATTTATCAGATAAAAGAATTCCAGCATTGTTGCTCGTAGCCTCGTAGCTCCAGAGTAAAAGGACACATCTCGCCTGATGGACCAGAGGGGAATCTGCCTGACGCTGAAGTATCGCTTTAATGCTTTTATAAAGCCTGGCTGTGATTTCCACTCCAGTGGCCACAGTACCTCTGGCTGAGCGGGTTCTGGGCTCGGATGAGGAGCGCAGCCTTTTTCTGACAAAATAGCCAATTACTGTGAACAGCCGTGGCCCTCAGGCTGGCTTTAAAACGTGGTCAGCAGCCAGAAGCGCAGCGACAGGAAAAAAATAAAATAAAAGTCCTAACGCTACAATAAATTCTGCTCCAGCTCCGACAGCCGGACCACCCTTCATCATCTCAAACCCAGCCTTTCATCTGTAGAGAATAAATCTGTCCCGCTCCCACGCTACAAATCACCCTCAACACACCGTCCTCACCCCATTCTCACACTGTCGCACCCTCACACTGCTCCAACTACACACAGAGGAACAGAACAGCGGCTCGCTGACCGGACCACCGGTTACCATCTGTCCACAGAGCCGACCTGAGGGTCTCAATATTTACAGCAAATTTCTGTAAACCACAAAAACTGCATTTTATGAAAGTACAGGGGAGAGCGGGGTCGAGAGAGCTGTAAGAGAGCGAGTGTGTCGAAGGTCTGTGTGTGTGTGTGTGTGTGTGTGTGTGTGTGTGTGTCCATTTCTCATAATCCAAATGAAAGCAACAGAATTATGATCTGAACTGATAAATAAAATAATTGATTGATAAACATCCATCAGTAGCACGACTACAACCGAGACACACATCTACACAATACGGATCAATAGGCTACATCTATTTCCACAGTTACACTACATCCATTTCCATGGTTACACTACTTTCTCTTTCATGGTTATGCTACATCCAGTTCCCTGGTTACGCTACATCCGCATCCATTTCCATGGTTACACTACACCCATTCCATTGTTACGCTACATCCATTTCCATGGTTCTATACATATTTCCATGGCCACACTACGTCCACTTCAATCGATATGGCACGCTAATTTCCATGGATACACTACATTAGTTTCCATGAATACATAGAATTTATTTTATGGTTAGGCTACATATGAATAAATATATATATATATATATACACACATATACATACATCACGTGTGTGTGTATGTGTTGTAGGTGTGTTAGGATGGGTTCTTAATGACCCTCCACTTAAACATACACACGCGCACACACGCGCGCACACACGCGCACACACGCGCACACACACGCGCACACACACGCGCACACACACGCGCACACACACGCGCACACACACTTCTAAAACCAATCCCTTGTAATTGCTCAGAGTGTGAACAGGAGGCTGACTCACGTGACTGGTGTTCAGAGAGTGAGTAGAGCTCTCCTGCGTCCGCCAGCGGATCACTGAGCTGCAGGAAGAGAACAGCAGCGTGAGCACATCACACACCTGCGGGGGTCACCTGCAGGGGTCAGCGCAGGTGTTCATGGTGTGGAAGTGTGGGTCAGTGGTTTAGACTGCAGCTTACCAGCCTGTAAATGATCCTGGCGGTGAGCCGGACAGAGTCGGTGGGGACACGGGGGTGGACACGCTTCAGACACAAGCATTCACTCTTATGTTCTACCCACGCTTCCTTCTGCAGGGTGGACAGAGGGGTGGACAGAGGGGTGGACAGAGGGGTGGACAGTGAATGAGTTAATCCAGTTCATTTAGAGCAGGGGTGACAAATCCTGGCCCTAGAGATTGACTGGCCTGCAGAGACTAAGCTCAACACACCTGACCCAGGAGATGAAGGCCTTGAGCAGCGTCTCAATAAAAGAGCCAGGTGTGTTTGATCTGAACTCTCTAGGATGGTAGATCTCAGAGACCACAGCTGGATACCCTTATGTTGTAGGAAAGCAATCACATGTGTAAATAATAACGGCAGCGTTGTTGACAGTGCTGTAGCCCCTTTACCCCTTTGTAATGGTATCAGCACTCCGACCTTTAAGGTGTTTGAACCAGAGATCTGTAGTGAAGAGGCCTACCACTTAATGTCTTCTGGTTTGTTGAGGCACTAGGGGGCGCTACTGGGAGAGTCCAGAATGAATGGGTTTGTAAGGAGCTTTAGTGTGAAGTCCCTGATTGGAAACGACTAAAGATTTTAATACCTGAGTAGCCAGAATACCAGCCAATCAGCACCCAGTAGCCAGACTACTAGCCAATCAGCACCCAGTAGCCAGACTACTAGCCAATCAGCATCCATTCTGTTTAAACCACATCTGGGCTGAAAACCTTCAGGTACATCAGGTACTGTGTGAATCTGGAGACAGACTGGATTTCTGGAGAACACAGACTCAGATGTTGTTTATGGAATATTCTCACAAACCATGACGACTCTGGAACCCAACATGGAACCGTTAAAATCAGCAGAACTGAATATCTATAACCACTGACGCCTGACTGGAGACTCAAATACGTTCCAGTTGTTTTTATGGACAGTCCTTACATGGCTGTGGTCATCCCTGTTGCTCCTGCACCTTTTCCCACCCCCTTTTCCCTTTCCAGTAAACTGTCCATTAATAAGCTCTGATCCAGCACTCTGAGCACTCGGAGGCTGACCCTCCATGTGAAGAGGGCTGATGGTCATCTGCTGCAACTGTCAGGTCAGCAATCTTCTCCCTGATTGTGGTTGTGTGCTAATCTGAGGCGAGAGACACGCTGTATAAACACTGCTAGAACAGTTTAAATTTACCTGAAATGAGAGATTATAATAACGTGAGATACTGGATTACTATTTCCATGAGCTGTAATCCACACTGATCAACAGTAAAACACTATTTATAGATATATAAATAATAATAATAATAATAATAATACAGTCAAATATATCTTACTTCATGTGTAATGAATAGAAAATATGACAGTTTACCCTTTAAATGAAATGATGAACAGTATGTGCACTAGTACAGGCTACTGACCTATGCTGCCCCTCCCCATTTTAACGTACGCTGAGTGCTGAAGAAACCCCTAAAGTAAAACACTACGTCTAATCAACTAGACTCACCGGTCCAATCAGTTTCTGATCCATGCACACAGATGTGCCAGCACTGCAATTCTGCTCAGCAGTACTGTACGGATTCTCAGAGAGAGTATTAATTATTAATGATGTTTATGATTATTAGAGGTAAGGACTGGGGTCAGACAGTGGTTCATTTAGTGTTGGTTCATAAACCCCGACCACTAGAGAGCAGTGTCCCATGGTTCTGATTGGACAAGGTCTTTTACTCAGATTTTATGTTTTTGTACTATTAATAAGTTATATTATATGTTACATTAATATAATTATTAATATTTGAATTTGATCAAAAATGAAACCAAAGCCTTATGTACAGTATCGTAACCCCTGTACCCTGATGCATATCGTACCTCCAGGTTCTGCCAACACACCCCAGATAACAGGGTTCTTCCACTGATCTGAGCACAGGCTCTGAGTGTGGTGTTCAGAGACTCCAGCCCAGCTGGAAGAGAGCAGTTATGAAATTACACACTCTGAATTAGACCCATTAGCAGAGTGTAATTGTGTGAGGGCCCACGCTTTGGCCTCATGAGTGCGTGAAAAGGAAAAATCAGGAGGCCGCGGGGGCAGACCCGTTATTATGGGATATCAACGGGGAAGTAGGTCATAAAACGAGAAACAGCTGCTGTCAGTGTCTAAGGAATGAGCTCAGATCTGCTCCTCTACCCCTGATTTACTCCCCTAAAGCACCAACGTACACACGTCCTTACAGCTACAGACAGAGGACACACTCATTAACACACTGTGCAAAAGTATTCATTTAAAAACTCTAGATGTAGATGCTAGAGGTGGTAAAACGGCAGAAAGCACCGCTGCTGCAGGAAAGGGGTTCTGTGTTCACTAAGAAATCGAGGCTCACAGAGACTCCGGAAACATGCAGAGAGCTTTAAACATCAGAGAGACAGAGACAGAGACAGAGAGCATTGGACAATGCCTTACCTGGCACTGGACGCTGCAGTATCGAGCCGTCTTACACTGAGAACATCTCAAAAGCTTCTCCCCCCTACAGACAGACAGACAGACAGACAGACAGAGACAGGGAGAGAGAGAGTCAATGTGGGTATATGAATATCTGGGGGGTATATGAATATCTGGGGGGAATATGAATATCTGGGGGGAATATCTGGGGGGTATATCTGGGTGGTATATGAATATCTGGGTGGTATATCTGGGGGGTATATGAATATCTGGGTGGTATATCTGGGGGTATATGAATATCTGGGGGTATATGAATATCTGGGGAAATAATCTGGGGGGTATATGAATACCTGGGGGGTATATGAATATCTGTTGAGTATATCTGGGTGGTATATAAATACCTGGGGGGTATATCTGGGGGGTATATGAATACTTGGGGAAATAATCTGGGAGGGTATATGAATATCTGGGGGGTATATATGGGGGTATATGAATATCTGTTGAGTATATCTGGGGGTATATGAATATCTGTGGGGTATATGGATATCTGGGGGGTATATGTATATCTGGGGGGTATATGAATATCTGGGGGGTATATCTTGGGGGTATATGAATATCTGGGGGTATATCTGGGGTGTATATGAATATCTGGGGGGTATATCTGGGGGGTATATGAATATCTGGGGGGTATATGAATATCTGGGGGGTATATCTTGGGGGTATATGAATATCTGGGGGCATATCTGGGGGGTATATGAATATCTGGGGGAATATCTGGGGGGTATATGAATACCTGGGGGGAATATCTGGGGGGTATATGAATACCTGGGGGGATATATCTGGGGGGGTATATCTAGGGGGTATATGAATATCTGGGGGGTATATCTGGGGGGTATATGAATATCTGGGGGGGTATATCTGGGGGGTATATGAATATCTGGGGGGGTATATCTGGGGGGGTATATGAATATCTGGGGGGGTATATCTGGGGGGGTATATGAATATCTGTGGGGTATATGAATACCTGGGGGGATATATCTGGGGGGGTATATCTAGGGGGTATATGAATATCTGGGGGGTATATCTGGGGGGTATATGAATATCTGGGGGGGTATATCTGGGGGGTATATGAATATCTGGGGGGTATATGAATATCTGGGGGCATATCTGGGGGGTATATGAATATCTGGGGGAATATCTGGGGGGTATATGAATATCTGGGGGGAATATTTGGGGGGTATATGAATACCTGGGGGGATATATCTGGGGGGGTATATCTAGGGGGTATATGAATATCTGGGGGGTATATCTGGGGGGTATATGAATATCTGGGGGGGTATATCTGGGGGGTATATGAATATCTGGGGGGGTATATCTGGGGGGTATATCTGGGGGGGTATATCTGGGGGGGTATATGAATATCTGGGGGGTATATGTATATCTGTGGGGTATATGAATATCTGTGGGGTATATGAATATCTGGGGGGTATATGTATATCTGTGGGGTATATGAATATCTGTGGGGTATATGAATATCTGGGGGGTATATGTATATCTGGGGGTATATCTTGGGGGCATATGAATATCTGGGGGTATATCTGGGGGGTATATGAATATCTGGGGGGTATATGTATATCTGGGGGGTATATGTATATCTGTGGGGTATATGAATATCTGGGGGTATATGTATATCTGGGGGGTATATCTTGGGGGTATATGAATATCTGGGGGTATATCTGGGGTGTATATGAATGTCTGGAGGGTATATCTGGGGGGTATATGAATACCTGGGGGGGATATATCTAGGGGGTATATGAATATCTGGGGGGGAATATCTGGGGGGGAATATCTGTGGGGGTATATCTGTGGGGGTATATCTGTGGGGGTATATCTGTGGGGGTATATGAATATCTGTGGGGAATATCTGTGGGGTATATGAATATCTGGGGGGTATATCTGGGGGGTATATGAATATCTGGGGGGATATATCTGGGGGGTATATCTAGGGGGTATATGAATATCTGGGGGGGAATATCTGGGGGGGTATATCTGGGGGGTATATCTAGGGGGTATATGAATATCTGGGGGGGTATATCTGGGGGGTATATCTGGGTGGTAATATGAATATCTGGGGGGAAACGTATCCAGCTTCACGGTCAGCCGGCACAGAGACGGGTAATAAACAGAGTTGAGAGCACTGCAAGGTCAAACAGTTCCTCAACAAGACACTCCATCCTGTGTGTGTGTGTGTGTGTGGGGGGTGAGAGACTGTAGCTGAATACCCCCCCCCCCCCCCCCCCACTCGCCCCTGTTTGACACTAACACTTGGTCAGATTCATCTTGCTGTCAGCCTGCCCTCAGGAGAGAGCTTTAAATACTCTCCACCGGGGAACAGGAGAACAGTTATCTAGCACCTACACCACACATCAGAACGTACTGAGGGAAATCAGCTCAGATCTGCTCTCAGTACCTAATATCCACCATTAACAGAAGGTCTCCAGTACAGCTTTTTAAACAGAGACAGATAAGGTGTTTATTAACGTCTTGTTCTGAATGAGATTTCAGGATTTACTCGTTACGGCCTTTCCTGGAACACACCTGCAGCTCTGCTGTGAGACAATCACTACTATTTCATTAATAGTTGTAATAAAGTATATTAAACCATTTGTTACCCTGTTACTAATTTCTGAGCATGAATTATTATCTAAATGGACATGTTATTACTGCATACTTCATGTGGCCTTTGATTGATTAGTGGCAGGTTTATTGTTTATTGAGTTTAGTGAGAGATTAATAATCCCTAAAACATCGAGAAGTGTTCAGCGTTCTAATGTGAGGTTCTATTCAGCACCAATTAGAGACTAAAAGTTCTAAATGTGTTTTTAATATTGAACTAATTAAATAGTAATATCTAACTGATTTTCCTCACAGATTCAGTCTGTGTTTGTAGTTCTTTGCTCAGTTCAGCAGTGTTTAAAAAGGGTCCAGCTGTGTAATGGACAGCACAGACTAAACAGCACTGATAAACTGCATAACAGGGTGGTAAATGGGTGTTTACTGTCTATTGTTAAAGCCAATAAAGTAATTATTAGTAATTATTAATTATTACATTACTGAAGCAGTGCTGGAAATGAGCAAACTGACCTGCTAATGCTTCTACCTGAGAGAGAGAGAGAGAGGGCAGGTATGCTCTCTGGGACACCTGGACACTGATGAATGGCTGTGACATCACTGAGGATCGAACCAGCAACCTCCTGAAGCCAGAGCCCCACTCCTGAGTTTTCCACTGTTAGATTCAGTAAATAAACAGTAACTGGGCACGTGTCTTCCGGACCTGGATGCACAAACCTTTATTTCATACCTGATCCATTAAAACATTCCAGGATCGGTTCTGATCCACTGCATCACTGATTCAGAGGCTTTCAGGGCTTTCACACGGACTGACCTTTCTGTGGGCTCTGAAGGCTCTCTGGTGGCTCTCTGAAGCACAGCGAGTCTCCAGCAAGTCTAAACAAGGTCCAGAACCAGCCCAGTAACGTAGATTTATGAAGTCCACTGAGGCTGCGCTGCTTCCTGCAGAACTCCTGCTGATGGCTTAAACACTCGCCTCTGAAACAGAACCTAAATCCAGCGTGGAGAGAAACGTCTGGAGATGAAACACTGCACCTCCACCTTTAATTCTCCACACAAAGGGGCCGTCACTAACAGAGGTTCCCACCAGAAGAACCGGAACCGTTGTAGGTAAGATAAATCAGAACTCTCAGCGCCGCCTCACTCGTCCGGGCTCCCCACCCGGTCAGAATGAAGGTGCTGTACAGGTTCTGTATAGCAGGTTCTTCAATGGTATAAACAGTGCAGCAACAACACAGGCCTTGAGCTCCGCCTGAGTACCTTAAAGGTTCTCCATGTTCACTCTCCGGGAGAAAGAGGAACCCTCTCCTAACTGAACTGCATTTAAAAAGAAAACTGAACTCAAGGTCTGGGGTGAGAGAGAAGAGAGGCAATGCAGCTTCATATACCATACATTCTTAAAAAAAGGGTTCTATATAGTTCTGAAAGGGTTCTTTGACTTGTATAACAGGAGTGGACAATGCTCCACAGCTCCTCAATGCTGGGGGGCTTTATACCCCTCTAGCCCACGCCTGGCATTAGGTACAGTGACCTTAGGGTCATGTGATCACAGCTGTATGTGAACACCTTGGTCAGACATATGCAGCTGTCCGGATACTTTTGGACATGTGTTGTATGTGGAGTAAATCTCGAGACGATAGTGTGCTTCATGAAGGAGAAAGGAGGTGTAGCTCTCTGCTGAAGGTCAGAGGAGCAGGTGTGGAGCAGGCCTGTCAGCACAGAGGCCGCGCCGTTCATCTGCATGTTTTACATGTTTGAGGATCATGAACCAACAATCAGTGGTGATTTACGGTCTTCTCCACCTTCTGCCTTCACTCTGAGGGAGGAGTAAATGAGGAGATTGATGTTCTCTCCTTCTGCTCAGAGTCTCCGGTTCTGCTTTACACTGAGAGAACATTCCACAACAACTCCTTAGAACACAGACCTGTGTACTCACACTAATACTGTAAGCTCAATCATCAATACCTGATCAACCACCTACCCCATCATCAATCCCTGATCAACCACCTAACGATCATCTACCCAATCATCAATACCCGATCAACCACCTAACGATCATCTACCCCATCATCAATACCCGATCAACCACCTAACGATCATCTACCCCATCATCAATACCCGATCAACCACCTAACGATCATCTACCCCATCATCAATACCCGATCAACCACTTAATGAACATTTACCTGATCATCAATACCCGATTAACCACCTTACGAATAATCAATCACCTAATGGTTACTCAATACCCGATCAATCACTTAATGAACATCTACCTGTTTATCTGAAGAACACCTACAGAGGAGAGGTTCTGGGGGCAAATGCAGCCGACCAGCCCAACATTTAGAGCTTCTGTAGTTCTGCACTGGAGCTACGAGGCTAATGTAGCTAACATACAGCTATAAAAAGGGGGGGGGGGTTCTTCAAGGGTTCTTTAGTGAAGTCAGTGACATTACATAGAACCATAACTCTAAGAATGATGTGAATGCTTCAGTGGTTCTTCGGAATGGTTCTCATACAGTCAGAGGGTCTCGGAGGGGCACCCTTCTATTCAAGAGTGTCCAGTTGAGCCAAATGTTCTCATCAGGAACCGTAATCAGCTTCATTACAAAAGCGGTTCTTTGAAGGTTCCTAATTATTGTTAAACGGTTTTGGAGCCTTTTATACAGAACCAAACGTTTTACAAAGAACCCTTCATCAGTACTACACAGAGCCCGTTTAGTCAAGTGTGCAGTCACATAATGGTTCCATGAGTGCGGTCTTTACTGAAGAACCCGTTTTTAATGGGGTAGTTCAAAGAACACTTCCTCTTGTTTGTTCTTTAAAAAGCTTTCTAATAAGCTACGAGTCAAAGAACCCTTATTCTGTAATCTAGAGAACCCTTTGGGGTTGAGGGTGCTAGGGTGTTGCTTAGGTGTTATCAGGTGGTTACTATGATATACCAAGTGGTTGCTAGGAAGGTTGCTAAGGTACATCTAATGGTTGCTATGGTATTTTAGGTTGTTGCTCAGATGTTAATGATGAGGAGCTATGATGTGTTTCCTGGTGGTTGCCAAGGTAAACCATTCAGTTAATGATCTAAAGGTTTCAGAAGTGGGCTTGGGACTGGAAGGTCACCGGTTCGATCACCTGGACCAGCACAAAGTGCACAGCTGTGACAGGTTTAGCAGTTAGCATTAGCAGATGAGGAAGGCTGTCCTGGGCTTCACCCTCCCAGCACTGATAGCACTGATAGCATGTGATGGGGTTGTTCTAGACTGGGGAGGGACTGGAAATGACTAAAGCTACATAACCGTTACCAGCGCCCCCTTGTGGAGCATCGTCAGCCTGCTGAATGTGAGTGAGCTAAAACACAGGGATATGAGGCTCTTTCTGAGTGGTGAGATACCTAGCCTGAGAGGGCTGCTGTCTGTTATAACCCTGCTGCCCATCTCCTGTGTGTGTGTAGATCACAGACCCTGTGTGTGTGTGTGTGTGTGTGTGTGTGTGTGTGTATCAGAGAGAGAGTGTCTCAGAGAGAGAGTCCCTGAGGACGGCTGAGGTGAAAACCCAAATCAAAGCTGAAGGCTCTGTGAAAAACACATCGATCAATAACAGTCCAGAGTTTCTGCCCTTAACACAGGCCTTAACACACACACACACACACACACACACACACACACACACACACACACACACACACACACCTCCGCTCACTCTTCAGGCGGACACACTGTCGGGGACGTGGTTGGGACAGAAGTGTGTAGAAGCTCGTCACTAATGAGAGAACTCACTTCTAAGGTCACTGTTAAAAGTTACCCTCAGGTTTCTGACAGAGCTCGGACTCTTCCTCCACACTCCACACCCACGAGGAGTCCTCCTCAGCCAATCTGCATGATTTACACCCATCAGAACATTACAGCCACTGCAGCTGAAGTAGAGAACACTGATGATCTGGGTCCGGCGGCTCCTGTTAGGAGTGTGAGTGGACAGTCAGTTCTTGAAGATGTTGAAGGAGGAAAAATGGACAAGCGTAAGAATCTGAGACACTTTGACAAGAACCAGACTGTGATGTTCTAGATAATGACTGGGTCAGAACATCTCCAGAACATCAGGCAGGTCTTGTGGGGTGGTTCTGATATGTAGTGGTCAGTATCTACCAACAGTGCTGCAAAGAAGGACAACCGGTGAACTGGCGCAGGGTCATGAGCACCCAAGCCTCTCACTGATGCTCATGGAGGCCCCGCCCACCTCACAACTTACAGGACTTAAAGGATCTGCTGCTAACGTTACTCTTGGTGTCAGAGACCACAGCAGGACACCTTCTGAGGTGTAGAGTGCGTTTTGGCAGCACACAGTGGACCTGCACAATATTAGGCAGGTTTTAATGTTCTGGTGTATGCCCTCATATCCTCATTACAGCCGTGGCGTTTAGAAAGGTACGAGGCGATGAGGAACCCAGCTCTGGTTCCGTCGTTTCTGCTGCTCTTCTTCAGGTCACTCTCAGGTCACTCCATATCTAAAGCTCTGCAATTACACCACTCAAACACTGAGCCCATTCCACCCCACAGCACTGCAGCTCAGATTAGCTCGGCCTACAGCCCCGCTCTATCTGCCCGCAGCAGCGTGGACACAGACCCGCTCCACTGACCCTCACGCACGGACAGAATAAGGGAAATAGGACCAAAAAATAATAACCCTGCTGGTGGTTCCTCTGATATACCAAGCAGTTGCAAGAGAGATTGCTAAGGTAGTTCTAATGGTTGCTATGGTGTTCTAGATGGTTGCTATTTTCAGGTAGTATTTATTGTGAGGAGTGTGATGAGTTAAGCAGCTAATTAAAATAAATCTACTCCCTGAACTGGAACTGCACTGACACTGACTTTAATACACTACAGGAAGCGTAGGGGGCACTCTATAATGCTCTATAATGTTCATATGATCCACACACTCATTCTGACAGACTGTAATACACTACAGGCAGCGTAGGGGGCGCTCTATAATGCTCTATAATGTTCATATGATCCACACGCTCATTCTGACAGACTGTAATACACTACAGGAAGCGTAGGGGGCGCTCTATAATGCTCTATAATGTTCATATGATCCACACACTCATTCTGACAGACTGTAATACACTACAGGAAGCGTAGGGGGCGCTCTATAATGCTCTATAATGTTCATATGATCCACACGCTCATTCTGACAGACTGTAATACACTACAGGAAGCGTAGGGGGCGCTCTATAATGCTCTATAATGTTCATATGATCCACACGCTCATTCTGACAGACTGTAATACACTACAGGAAGCGTAGGGGGCGCTCTATAATGCTCTATAATGTTCATATGATCCACACATTCATTCTGACAGACTGTAATACACTACAGGCAGCGTAGGGGGCGCTCTATAATGCTCTTTAATGATCATAAGATACACACTTATTCTGACAGACTGTAATACACTACAGGAAGCGTAGGGGGCGCTCTATAATGCTATATAGAAAAAAGAAAAGTATGTGAAATAGTAAAATGAAAGCTCCTCCCTCAGCCTCTCCTCTTACTCCATATTTCCATATATCGCTTCGACAGCTCTGATATGCTAATTAGTTGTGCACTAGACCGTTAGCATGCAAGCTAATGAAACACACACACACACACACACACACACACACACACACAAAATGGCAGGGCATCAGAAATCAGGCCTCACTCCGACTCCTGCTCTTAATTGGATGTGTGTGAATGCGTACATGACATGATTTTATAATCAGACATAAGAGGTAATTGCATGTAAATTAGACCCCCCCCCATCCTCCCCCCCAAACACTACAGTCTCACATCTCAGCACATCTCCAACCTCCTCAAACACCAGCGAGAGCACACAAACACACACACACACACACAAACACAAACACAAACACATAGCTGATCTTAAACGTGCAGGAGGGAAATCCACTGCTCAGAAAAAGGAAACGACACACACACACACACACACACACACACACACACACACACACACAGGCCGTGTTCAGTGTGTGGGACTGTACACCTCCTGGTGCAGAGTGCTGGTCAGGTTCAGTTCATTACTGGACTGAATCAATAGGTGTGTGTAGAGAGCAGAGGGAGCGGCTCGTAAAGGACTCTGCTGCAGTCGGCTGCAGTCTGTAGCTGCTGGGTTTATTATTTACTGAAGCCGTTAGTGTTTTAATGGTTTCCTCCAGTGCCCTGCTAATGGTTTTACAGCCGTTAACCCTTAAAACTCCAGAAATCACGGCATGTTTATTAGTGTCGTCAGAGGTAATTAAGAGAGTTCCGCCTTGGACTCATCCAGAGCTGCTGACCAACAGAGTAATTATTATTCACAAGTTACGACACATAATAACTCGATTAATCGTGGCTGACTACACAAAATCAGATCAATCACAATAAGGAGATTATTCACACCTGACCGCACAAAACAACGTGATCAACCATGATTAACTACTAACTGGGCTGATTAATCGACTACACAGGAAATCATTAAGTGATTGATTATGTAATATAATGAAGTGCAGAACACTGACTGTACACAAATGACTGACATCCAAAGAAACACAACTCACAACCTCCTGAGACGCGTACTGTGATTTATCACATCTCACTAAACCAGTAACACCAGTGACACCAGTTAACTGCACAGGCTCTGTATGTGTGTGTGTGTGTGTGTGTGTGTGTGTGTGTGTGTATGTGTGTGTGTGCTGTCATTTTGTGGATGTAATTATTTGTGCTGCTGCTGGATATAGGGGCTGCTAGAAGTGTGGTGTGTGTGTGTGCGTGTGTGTGTGTGTGTGTGTGTGTGTGTGAGAGAGAGAGAGAGAGAGCTGAAAGTGGTGTTTTCGAGGAAATGAGAGCAGATGAAAGGGGAGGGTAATTACTGCTCTGATCTCTGGAACTGTGTTTATTTAGAATCAGCTCTAATGACCCACAGTTTAAACATCAAACAGACCATTAGAGGCTCCGCCCCAAACACAGCCTGCGTCCACCAACCACAAACAAACAAACAAACAAACAAACATTACTGCGTCTCTCTGCTGAGTGGGTGTGTGTGTGTGTGTGTGTGTGTGTGTGTGTTTTATCTTTTAGCTCTCCTCAGTTTGATCAGTTAAACAGTTCAAACCTTCACACTTTACTGAAACACCAGAGTGTACGACCCGCACCACACACCGGATCAACACACACACACACCGGATCAACACACACACACACACACACACACACACACACACACACACAGAGAGAGACACTATACAAGCAGACAGATGTATTAACAAACAGACAGACAGACAGAGACAGGCGTATAAGCAGACAAGCAGACAGACAGATGTATAAGCAGACAGACAGACAGAGACAGACATAAGCAGACAGACAGACAGAGACAGACGTATAAGCAGACAGACAGACAGAGACAGACGTATAAGCAGACAGACAGACAGAGACAGACATAAGCAGACAGACAGACAGAGACAGATGTATAAGCAGACAGACAGACAGAGACAGATGTATAAGCAGGCAGACAGATGTATAAGCAGGCAGACAGACAGACAGACGTATAAGCAGACAGACAGACAGATGTATAAGCAGACAGACAGACAGACGTATAAGCAGACAGACAGACAGAGACAGACGTATAAGCAGACAGACAGACAGAGACAGACGTATAAGCAGACAGACAGACAGACAGATGTATAAGCAGACAGACAGACAGACAGATGTATAAGCAGGCAGACAGATGTATAAGCAGGCAGACAGACAGACAGACGTATAAGCAGACAGACAGACAGATGTATAAGCAGACAGACAGACAGACGTATAAGCAGACAGACAGACATATAAGCAGACAGACAGACGTATAAGCAGACAGACAGACAGAGACAGATGTATAAGCAGACAGACAGACAGAGACAGATGTATAAGCAGACAGACAGACAGACAGATGTATAAGCAGACAGACAGACAGACGTATAAACAGACAGACAGACAGAGACAGACGTATAAGCAGACAGACAGACGTATAAGCAGGCAGACAGACAGACAGACGTATAAGCAGACAGACAGACAGACAGACGTATAAGCAGACAGACAGACAGACAGATGTATAAACAGACAGACAGACAGACATATAAGCAGACAGACAGACAGAGACAGATGTATAAGCAGACAGACAGACGTATAAGCAGACAGACAGACATATAAGCAGACAGACAGACAGAGACAGACGTATAAGCAGACAGACAGACAGAGACAGACGTATAAGCAGACAGACAGACAGACAGACGTATAAGCAGACAGACAGACAGACAGACAGATGTATAAGCAGACAGACAGACAGACATATAAGCAGACAGACAGACATATAAGCAGACAGACAGAGACAGACGTATAAGCAGACAGACAGACAGAGACAGATGTATAAGCAGACAGACAGACGTATAAGCAGACAGACAGACATATAAGCAGACAGACAGACAGAGACAGACGTATAAGCAGACAGACAGACAGAGACAGATGTATAAGCAGACAGACAGACGTATAAGCAGGCAGACAGACAGACAGACGTATAAGCAGACAGACAGACAGACAGATGTATAAGCAGACAGACAGATGTATAAGCAGACAGACAGACAGACAGATGTATAAGCAGACAGACAGATGTATAAGCAGGCAGACAGATGTATAAGCAGACAGACAGACAGATGTATAAGCAGACAGACAGACAGACAGACAGATAGATGTATAAGCAGACAGACAGACAGATAGATGTATAAGCAGAAAGAGACAGATGTATAAGCAGGCAGACAGATGTATAAGCAGGCAGACAGACAGACAGATGCATAGGCAGACAGACAGACAGATGCATAAGCAGACAGACAGACAGTGTGTACGGGAGCTCTGCCGGTGTGTGTTCAGCAGTAGCGTTAGCTGCAGAGTTGGGAGGGTGGTCAGTGCTGGGCTGGTTTCACCTCTTTAAGGTCGTTACAGGCGCTGTGTGATATTCCCATCTACTTCCTCCACCTGAGGCAGTGTGTGAGTGTGTGTGTGTGTGTGTGTGTGAGAGAGAGAGAGAGAGAGAGAGAGAGAGAGAGAGCCTCGTGAAGTGTGAAGAACTCCTCTCTGAAAGAACCCTGTGGTCAGAACTCACTGCAGCACTTTTTCTATTTATTGTGGAATTTCCTTCAGTGATGATCAGACGTCTGATTACAGACCTTATAACACTGTCTGATGATCAGAGCAAACGCGCTCCAGAACTGGACCATTGAGATGAGCTGTCAGGGCGACCAGACCGGCTTCAGCCTCTGCGCTGTTTAACCATGTGTCCCGAGGGCCAGAACCGGCCCGATAAGGGTTCTAATCCAGCCCACAAAGGAATTCTGATGTTCTGACGGCGTGGTGATGTGAACTCCACATGTTCACGGTTATTAAAGCTGCTGCAGAGCGGTGAGCTGTGTGTATCAGGTGATGGTGGAATACTGAAGGTTCAGTAGATGGAAGTGAGAAACCGTGAAGCTCAAACTCTGCTGTTCCTCCTTCAGAAGAACCTCCAGCAGAACCAGAACAGAGCTGGAAAACGGGGCGATTCCAAAACCCTAAAACTGTTACATCCCAGTCTGGACTTGGTATATTTACATAAACCCCGCCCACTCGAGAAAGCTCTAGTCAAAGCTGGAGAAATGGTAAAGTGCGACGGCGACTTCGGGAGAATATGGTGGTGTTGATACTGGAGAGCAGCTCTTCACCTCCAGACTCGGCTGGTTATGGGAACCAGACCTCAGACTGGGGGTCTTCCTGGGCCAGTGTCTGCAGGAGGGGGACTCAAATTCAGCATACGATGAAGCGAAAGTCAGGGGAGCAAATTGGGATCTGTGCTAGGCCAAAATCTAATGCTACCAATGCTAGCTAGCGCCGTCTCAATTGTCTGCTCCCTCCAGAACTCCACCAGGAGCTCTGGATTACTGTTTTACTGGTAAGACTGAAGGAGGACAAACCCGGGGAAGCGAGTGGGGGGCTAGGCTAAAAGCTAACTGGCTTCAGTCTCTTCAGCTTGCTAACAGCACATCTCGCTGAGAGCACACAGCGGGAGGACAGCAGCACCATCCAGGAGGAGCTGGGAAAACTAGGCTATAATAAGGGGGTTCTGTGGGGGCTGTAAACCAGCCAATCAGAGCAGAGCTTTGTTTGTTTTTTATTCTGGGGTAGAGTAACAGGGTGGTAAACAGATCAAATCTGAGCCTTTAACACCCCGAATCACACACTCACTGCTGCTACATCAAACACCTGAACACTGAAATACCTCCAACCTCTAACCGCTCCTTCAACCCCGTCACGCTTTCACTAATCAGAGGATTTTACTGAAAGACTTTCTGCAGTATTTCCCTCCCTCTCTTCCACCTCAGCAGAACTGGGTCTGGTACATAGCAGCAGGGCGGCTCAGGGCTGGAGTTTCAGACTCACCTGTTATTTAGCTTAGCGCTTTTCCACCCGACCGTCCTGTAGGGGACACTTACAGAACACGACCCGGGACATAAAATATTAGATTTGGAAAAAGGTTATTTTAGCCAAAACTCTCCGAGTCGGAGGCCCGGGGGACCCGGTGTGTCTCGCTGAACGTCCCCGGGCAGGAAAAGCATCTGGTGGCTCCTGCAGAGCTGCTGCACTGGCCTGGCTGCGTCTGCCCGGTGTGGGGAAGTGATCAAAAGATGGCTGTAATCATCCTCCGGGTTGCGCTGCGGGTAAGCCGACCTCCAAATGAAGCCCTCTGTGGTCTCAGAGCCCCCGAACAGCCTTCAGAAGCGCTGACTCCTCAGATCACGGAGCTCCATTTGTGGAAGATGTGTGTATCGTCTCGTCTCACGACTGAGGAAGGGGGATGATCAGCGCCCCTGCAGTCGGAGGGCCCAGGCGGACAGGCCCGGCAGTGAGACTGGTAGAACCGTCTGAGACTGCACTGGACAGTGTGAAATCATGGGGCAGAGCTGCTACGACAACCAGGACCACCTCACTATCATACATGTGTGTGCTTCACCCGCTGGTTCGCTTTCTCATGCCAAATTAGGGCAGCTTGAAACTACAGCTGTGGGTGGAAACAGTGAAATGTGGGGTGAGTTATTTTTGAGGTAAAGTGAAAGTGATGATCTTATGAGTGAATACTGATTCTGGTGCTGAATACCTGGCAACCAACAAGATCTCATAAGCTTTGTACATATACGACTACATTTTTGGAGCTCCCATCCACTGGTGGCGCTGTTTAGTCAAATACACACAACCTGTCTGCCACGTACTCAAACACATCTCTACATTCATGCTGCTTTTCTCCATTCTGGAGCTTCTAACAATGGAATGAATGAACGGAAACTCAAACGCTAAGAATGTCACTCTCTACTATGGTCAGGGTCAGGTCAGTAATTTGTGCATATGTACAAGGGTTGACCATATTTACTACACACTACACAACAAGAATGAGTGTGTGGATCATATGATCATTATAGAGCGTTATAGAGCGCCCCCTACGCCTCATGTAGTGTATTACAGTCTATCAGAATGAGCGTGTGGGTCATATGAACATTATAGAGCGCCCCCTACGCTTCCTGTAGTGTATTACAGTCTGTCAGAATGAGCGTGTGGATCATATGATCATTATAGAGCATTATAGAGCGCCCCCTACGCTACCTGTAGTGTATTACAGTCTGTCAGAATGAGCATGTGGATCATATGATCATTATAGAGCATTATAGAGCGCCCCCTACGCTTCCTGTAGTGTATCACAGTCTGTCAGAGTGAGCGTGTGGATCATATGAACATTATAGAGCATTACAGAGCGCCCCCTACGCTTCCTGTAGTGTATTACAGTCTGTCAGAATGAGGGTGTGGATCATATGAACATTATAGAGCATTATAGAGCGCCCCCTACACTTCCTGTAGTGTATTACAGTCTGTCAGAATGAGCGTGTGGATCATATGATCATTATAGAGCATTATAGAGCGCCCCCTACGCCTCATGTAGTGTATTACAGTCTGTCAGAATGAGAGTGTGGATCATATGATCATTATAGAGCATTATAGAGCGCCCCCTACGCATCCTGTAGTGTAGTACAGTCTGTCAGAGTGAGCGTGTGGATCATATGGGTGTTATAAAGAGGATATTATATGCGCTGTTGGTCTCAGTATGATATCAGAGCTGCACTGACAGTTTAATCTGAAGCGTAAGAGAATCAGTTTACAGCTCTGATTCCTACAGTTCCCCATCAGCCTTTGTCTTCTACTGCCAGAGAACAATGATGGGACTTGTAAAGCTGATATGACCTAATCTTCCCCAGAACTGTAACAGTGTGTGTGTGTGTGTGTGTGTGTGTGTGTACAGAGGGGGGAAAGGTTCATAAAGCCACCTCAAAGCTCTGAGTAATTAATTCCTGTTGCATGCTGGGGTGCGCTGATAATTATTCGGCGTGTTTCTGACTCCGCCACGCCTCAGCAGATTTCTCATTTCCAGGATTAGTGGCTATCGGCTCTTCTCGCTCGCCCCCCTCGCTCTCTCCAGGCCACGACACGTCTGATTTGGTTTATTGCTGCTTTAATCCCTGAAGCCTGGCTAATTTGAGCCGGCCCGCAGGAAAGGCCGGAGCGAAGGCATTCTTTTGAACTCCTGACCACGAGCTCGGCCGGCCTGCGTGGGTGAAGAGCAGCAGCTTCCATCCATCACAGGCTGGAGGAGGCCCTGGTGTCTCCTTCCAGAGCTCAGCGCAGAGCTGCATGCAGAACAGAGGAGCGCTGGCTTTTTAATAGCGGAGCTGTCGGGCCGTGCAGGACAGAGGTGTGTGTGAGGGATATCTGTTTCAGAAGAGTACAGGGTGAGCTGGAGCAGACTGTTGCCTCTGTGTGTGTGTGTGTGTGTGTGTGTATGTGTGTGTGTGTGTGTGTGTGTGTGCGCAGGACCAGGTGTTTTCTGCTTCACTAAAAGCTGATGTAGCTCAGAGCTCAGCGGTTGACAGATCCCCTGGTAGAGCTGTGCGCTGCTAATTTGCTTCATTTAAACCCATTTCTCCTTTTCCTAATCACGCTCACGCTCTCAGACGTTGTCTGCAGGAAAGGAAAATCGTGATTATAGAGCTAAAATAACTGGATTATCAGAATTGAAATATTCATCCTTTACTTTCTTTTCTATTATTTTTCTGCCAGATTTTGCTGATTATCTCGTCCGGCAGTTTTGAAGATATCGACACCTTTCCAGCTCCAGACTGCTGGGTCTGATCTCCACGGCTTGTGTTCAGCAGATTGATCAGACTTCGTTTCCACAGCTAATTGTTTAGTGGATTTCCCCTCAGGAATGAGGGAGGTTTGCGCACTCCTCTCCCGACCTCAGATACAAATACACTCGCAACACCCAGCCCACCCCAGCACCTGCTTGGCAAGACCTAAGCAACAACCGGAGGCACCGTAGTAGCCATGTGGGACACAATAACCACTGCCAAGCAACCATCAGGAAACACCATAGCAACCACCTACTAACTACCTAGCCACCCCATAGCAACCACCTGGTAGAGTGGCCAACACCTTAGCAACTAGTTAGGTAGTGAGAACCACTTACACTATGCAAGCACTCTACACTAGTTCACCTCACCAATTATTACGCAATTATTACCATCGACGATACGAGGAGAGAGGGTTCTGACGCTCGGCCAATCAGATGAGTTCTGCCTCGTGGGGAAGCAGAGTGCTGAAACAGTGGGGTTTGTTCATTTCTGTAGGTTTAAACATTATTATATTCCAGTTCCAGTGTCTGATAATTCTTAATGATCAAAAGCTCATTGATTTTTAAAAAGCTGTAATTGCATTATTATACTATTGTTATTATTATAATTAGTAGTAGTATTATTATATTAATGCCATAAATCTCCATATTGTTTATTGCAATTTCTTGAAAAAAAAAAAAAAAAAAAACAGTTCTCATGACAGGCCTAGTCATTAATATGCATTAGCTCATTATTGGGTGGACTTGATTGGCTGCTATTGAAGACATGTACAAATACAGCATGGGTAACTGTAGTTGCCATGGTGACCATATGAACAGGACTTACACTGTGCCCTAGCGTCATTACCACACACAGAGCTTTACCCATCTGTCCCCCCTCTACTCCACCTGTCTCTAAAATTATACATTATATTTCATTACCAAGAGTCCAACACACACACACACACACACACACACACACACACACACACAAAATCTGCCTTAATTGTTTACACTGGAAGTTGGTGGCGGAGCCGTGGATCACCCAGACTTCACCCAATAATGTGAAGATAACTCCCCTCCTGTAGAGACGAGCCGTAATGAGCACGACTGTTAATAACACCCTAAAGGGGTTTCCAATAAAGTGGCCAGTAAGTGGAAGCACAGGGTAGGGGTTTCTAATAAAGTGGCCAGTGAGTGGAAGCACAGGGTAGGGGTTTCTAATAAAGTGGCCAGTGAGTGGAAGCACAGGGTAGGGGTTTCTAATAAAGTGGCCAGTGAGTGGAAGCACAGGGTAGGGGTTTCTAATAAAGTGGCCAGTGAGTGGAAGCACAGGGTAGGGGTTTCTAATAAAGTGGCCAGTGAGTGGAAGCACAAGGTAGGGTTTCCAATAAAGTGGCCAGTGAGTGGAAGCACAGGCTAGGTGTTTCTAATGAAGTGGCAAGGCAGCTAAAGGTAAAGCAGCCGGAACCATTATACTGTGTGTGTGTGTGTGTGTGTGTGTATGTGTGTGTGTGTGTGTGTAATAGCAGCTGAAAGCTTTAGTTCAGCATCAGCGCACAGGGGAATCAGAACCTCCAGACTGAGGGTAATGAGAGCAACTCGGAGGAGTCTGTGGTCAGTAAACACACAAACAGACAAAGAGGTCAAACCAACAAACAAGGTCCTCTCCAGAACTGACCTGAGGAATGGATCAGCGAGGCCACACCAAGACGCTCATCAACACTGCAGACACTAATCTCGGGTCTGACCGCTCTGATCTCTGAGCTGCAGTTCACATTCCCCCAAATTCAGCTGTTTTTATTATTAATAATTAACCTGGTTTTTCCTATTATTACATTTCCAGATTTATCAGATTTACTGAATTTTAGCTACCACTTAACAAGATCATAGCAACTGGGATACCATGGCAACCACTTACCAACACCAAAACAACCACTTGGGATACTATACCAAAAAACCTAGCAACCACTCTGTAGCAACCCCCTACAGTACCACAGCCACAGCAATTAAGCCTGTAGGAAAGTCGGGGGAATGCTAACAGAATTTTACACTCTTTATATGAAAGATCTTTTTAATATTCAGTCATTTTCAGTCTAGTTCACCCATCACTCTCCCTCCAGTTCAGAGCTCAGAGTTCTTCACAGTACAGCTATTCACCATTAGGGGGTGCTGTTAGCACTCAGTTTTCTGTGCTTCATTGTAAGGCAGGAACCTGGCATGAAGCCACGTCAGCAGAATCAGGTGACTTCACAGTTTCTTGATCATCTTGGGAGGATCTGAGGTAAAATAGCTGAAACGCCCAATTAAACCCTGCTGCACCAGAACCTGAAGAAACGGTCCCGACCCAGACCGAAGAAAGGCCGAAGAGCAGCGCTGGTGTTTAGGATACCACCAGCTTATCCAATCGGTCGGCTCGCTGACCCACAAGCCTGTACTGTAGGGCGGGAGGGTACGACGGACGCAACGGTGACGACTTGTTCAAATTCCTGTTCCACCTTAAATAACCGTAGCAGTAACTGCTGCACCATTTAAGGTGGAACTTCAGCTTCACGTGCCGGACACTGAAGCACAGCCGAACTGAAGTGAAGGGACGCGTTCTCCAAATCGACGCCTGCAGTGAGGGGTGTTACTCAGATGGAATCATTCGTTATGGTCAGAGATCTCCAAATCCTGTGCATTAGATGTTCACGTCCAAAACCATTCTCCAGCCCAGAGTTCTGCTGATGTTCTCCACACTCTGTAAACTACAGGGTTCTGCTAATCATCACCGTCCTTCATTAAACACAAGGAAAACGTGATTCCCTTCTACGAACTGGAGCAGACTGATGGCATAACCAGCTCCTCCTATCTGAGAGGGACTGCTGCAGGACTGGACACTCTCCTTATTACAGCTCACAGTTAGGGATGGTCTTCCTGTGGCCTTTCCTTTCATCTGCAGAGCTTTCCCAGGTGAGCGCATGCTGCTGACGGAACACGGCACGAGCCAAGAGAGCAGCAGGATGGAGGAGGACACCGCGTACAGCTCCCTCTCTCTCCCCCGGTCTCTCTCTCTCTCTCTCTCTCTCTCTCTCTCTCTCGCGCACTTTCTCTCAAGGCTACACTTGGAAAAACTTGCGTAGGAGGCAGTAATGACATACCTGAAAAACGATGAACAGCCTCCCAATCTGCCAGACTGAGGAAAGCAGATGGCAGCTCAACCCTCAGCAGGGAATCAGCGGCCAAAGCTCAGGATCCTTCAGACTCAGGACAGATTCCCCCAAAACCTGCAGAGAGCCAGTCTGCACGACCTCACCCTCACACAGACGGACTCTCTGTCCGCGGTCCTGTCCGACCCAGTCACCATTCTGTCTTACCCCGACCGCAGCCCGACTACACTCTGTCCGAGCCCGACTGCAGCCCGACACCACTCTGTCCGAGCCCGACCGCAGCCCGACTCCACTCTGTCCGAGCCCGACTCCACTCTGTCCGAGCCCGACCGCAGCCCGACACCACTCTGTCCGAGCCCGACCGCAGCCCGACTACACTCTGTCCGAGCCCGACTCCACTCTGTCCGAGCCCGACCGCAGCCCGACCACACTCTGTCCGAGCCCGACTCCACTCTGTCCGAGCCCGACTCCACTCTGTCCGAGCCCGACCGCAGCCCGACCACACTCTGTCCGAGCCCGACCGCAGCCCGACCACACTCTGTCCGAGCCCGACCGCAGCCCGACTCCACTCTGTCCGAGCCCGACTCCACTCTGTCCGAGCCCGACCGCAGCCCGACCACACTCTGTCCGAGCCCGACTCCACTCTCTTTCTCTGCAGCTGTTCAGTGTCTGTTCAGGAAGATGTTTAATTCATTAGACTCCGCTTCTCTCGCTAAGCCGTTTCTTTGTCTTTGGAGAATCTGTAATATTATTCTAATCTGCTGCCAGAAGAATTTACATATTCAGCCTGAAACGTTTCCAGAAGCAGAAGTTTCTTCATGAAGGAGATTTGGCTCAAATCCAGAGCTGCGTTGCGATCGCGCCCGTTTCTCCTTCTCGGGGTTAGAATGAGGCTGGGTGCCCTTCGCTTACCGTGTATATACACTGACCTGCCCACCCTCTGTGCCCACCCTCTGTGCCCACCGCCATAGGACCACCACTGCCCACTGAGAGTGCTGTAGGTATTTCAGATATCTGAACAACATGGGCACTCTCAGTAGGCAGTGGTGGTCCTATGGTGGTCTCTTTCTGTTGACGTGCACTTGTACGATAGGTGTTTCTGATAAATCGGCCAGTGAATGTACCCTAGTGCAGGTTTACATTAAAGTGCTCTCCATCCTTACCCACACCCACCTCCATCTCCATCCTTACCCGCACCCACCTCCATCTCCATCCTTACCCGCACCCACCTCCATCTCCATCCTTACCCACACCCACCTCCATCTCCATCCTTACCCACACCCACCTCCATTTTCATCCTTACCCACACCCACCTCCATCTCCATCCTTACCCACACCCACCTCTATCCTTACCCGCACCCACCTCCATCTCCATCCTTACCCACACCCACCTCCATTTTCATCCTTACCCGCACCCACCTCCATCTCCATCCTTACCCACACCCACCTCCATTTTCATCCTTACCCGCACCCACCTCCATCCTTACCCGCACCCACCTCCATCTCCATCCTTACCCACACCCACCTCCATTTTCATCCTTACCCACACCCACCTCCATTTTCATCCTTACCCACACCCACCTCCATCTCCATCCTTACCCACCTCTATCTCCATCCTTACCCACACCCACCTCCATCTCCATCCTTACCCACACCCACCTCCATCTCCATCCTTACCCACCTCCATCTCCATCCTTACCCACACCCACCTCCATCTCCATCCTTACCCACACCCACCTCCATTTTCATCCTTACCCACACCCACCTCCATTTTCATCCTTACCCGCACCCACCTCCATCTCCATCCTTACCCTCACCCACCTCCATCTCCATCCTTACCCACACTCACCTCCATCTCCATCCTTACCCACACCCACCTCCATTTTCATCCTTACCCACACCCACCTCCATCTCCATCCTTACCCACACCCACCTCCATTTTCATCCTTACCCACACCCACCTCCATCTCCATCCTTACCCACACTCACCTCCATCTCCATCCTTACCCACACCCACCTCCATCTATACTCGTATCGATCCTTGTATCTATTCACACCTTCATACCCACGTCCTCACCCCCATCCACCTTTTCATTCTGTTCGAACCGCTGTAGTACTGTACTGATGGGTTGTACAGCACCAGAATGGAAACCTAAAATACCGGTTCTGCTCAGAGAGAACCGAGTCCGAGTCCTGGCATGCCTCGAAAATAGATCCAGAAACACCCCCTCCCCAAAAAACCCCGGCCTTCACCCTGCTGTACGAGCTCTGAACCACAACCACGCCTCACTAACACGGAGGCTGGAGCACACAGCAGCACAGAGCAACAGCACCACCCTGTGGCCACAGTGCAGAACCACATCAGACACGGAGAGATAGTGGCCAGCACAGGGGAGGTGTTTCTGATAAAGTGGCCAGCGAGCAAGAGGGTAGGTGTTTCTAATAAAGTGGCCAGTGCTGAGAAGAAGAGGGTAGGTGTTTCTGATAAAGTGGCCAGTGACAGGAAGAAGAGGGTAGGTGTTTCTAATAAAGTGGCCAGTGCTGAGAAGAAGAGGGTAGGTGTTTCTAATAAAGTGGCCAGTGCTGAGAAGAAGAGGGTAGGTGTTTCTAATAAAGTGGCCAGTGCTGAGAAGAAGAGGGTAGGTGTTTCTAATAAAGTGGCCAGTGCTGAGAAGAAGAAGAGGGTAGGTGTTTCTAATAAAGTGGCCAGTGCTGAGAAGAAGAGGGTAGGTGTTTCTAATAAAGTGGCCAGTGATGAGAAGAAGAGGGTAGGTGTTTCTAATAAAGTGGCCAGTGATGAGAAGAAGAAGAGGGTAGGTGTTTCTAATAAAGTGGCCAGTGATGAGAAGAAGAAGAAGAGGGTAGGTGTTTCTAATAAAGTGGCCAGTGCTGAGAAGAAGAGGGTAGGTGTTTCTAATAAAGTGGCCAGTGCTGAGAAGAAGAGGGTAGGTGTTTCTAATAAAGTGGCCAGTGCTGAGAAGAAGAGGGTAGGTGTTTCTAATAAAGTGGCCAGTGCTGAGAAGAAGAGGGTAGGTGTTTCTAATAAAGTGGCCAATACAGTAAACAGTGGTGATGTTCCTCCAGCAGGGGGCGCTGAGTGATTGTGTATGTAATCAACTCACGTGCGGACGCAGTTGTGGCACGCGGACTGCAGGAAGTTCCGCGCGATGCAGAATGCAAAGGGCTCGCAGCTCCTACGATCTTTGGCATCACCTCCTTTGATCTCTTTGACCTGTATCACCGCTCCTGCTTTGATCTCACCGACCGCGCGCAGGCCGTTTCCCGCCCGTGCGCTTATGAACCTCTCTGCGCACGCCGCCATCATCACCCCCAACAGCAGAGACACTGAGCAGAGCAGGACTTCAGAATAAAAGACCCTCACCAGTCCCCCCACAGGCCACTGACCCGGGCATTAGCGGATCAGATCTGTCCATCAGAACAGCACACTTTTAATATCCTCAGTATCTTCACACAATACACTTTACATTAAGATTTATTATTTTTATTCATCATCGCTAGTCCTTCATTTGAAGTATTAAAAACACTGAATATCAATACTTTTATTATACTTAATAAACAAATAATTAATAAAACATCTCTTCTGATAAAACACATCAATACAACCCTGTTTTATGATATTATACACAGTTATTTTATTATATTATATGTATGGTATGTGTACTATCAGGCTGGGTAAACAGGGTTTGAGGAGTGTGGGTATTTGCAGGTGCTACCTTCCTATAGAGCTTTTAGAGGGGTGTCTTGGCACAGGGCCTTTTGATGTCTGTGGTTCTTTAAATATCAAAGACAAACTGTTCACATCCCACCAAGGATTTTCTATGGGGTTCAAGTCAGGCGACTGTGACGGCCTCTCCAGAACCTTCCAGGACTTCTTCTGGAACCAAGCCTGGGTGGACTTTGAGGTCTGCTTGGGATCATTGTCCTGTTGGAAGGTCCAATGAAGCCCAAGCTTCAGCCTCCTCACAGCAGAGCAGCCCCAGAGCATCACCGAGCCTCCGCCATGCTTCACTGCGGGCAGGCTTCATTCTTCCTCCTCCAAAGTGAGAACTTTAAAGGACAGAAGGTAGAAACAGCGAGTCTCTTCTGCCTCCTTTTCCTTCTGTTGACTCTAAAAATCTACTAAACAAAATTAAACTCTAAATCATCTGTAAAAAGATCATCATCGGCTGCACACACCTTTATTTGCGCAGTGTGAATTTGCTACAGTGTCTCTCCTGTATGCGCAAGCTTTGCGCAGGGTTGATCGTCTCCACGCACGTGAAACAGCAGGCTGCGTCGCGTGAGAGTGACGGAGTTGGTGCGCGCCCGGAGCCAGGGTCACAGCAACAGCGGTGTGAGGTGCACGCGGAGACTTTCTGTACCACCACCAGCACCAGCAGCACCACCAGCAGCACCACCATCATCATCATCATCATCATCATCACCAGCAGCAGCAGCAGCAGCAGCAGTGTCCTTCAGTTCAGTTCTCCTTCATCCTCCCGCTGCACCTCCAGATCAGTCAAGGTGAGTCCGGGCTCGCGCTGATGTGCTGCGCATGTGATTATCATTATGAAAGAGATTTCAGAGAATGTCAACACGCGGTGCTCGAGGTGGTGCTGCAGGTGGAGTTAGTGGTGCTGGAGGTAGAGTTGGTGGTGCTGAAGGTGGTGGTGCTGGAGTTAGTGGTGCTGGAGTTAGTGGTGCTGGAGTTAGTGGTGCTGGAGTTAGTGGTGCTGGAGTTGGTGGTGCTGGAGTTGGTGGTGCTGGAGTTGGTGGTGCTGGAGTTGGTGGTGGAGGTGGAGGTAGTGCTGGAGGTAGAGTTGGTGGTGCTGGAGTTGGTGGTGCTGAAGGTGGTGGTGCTGGAGGTAGTGGTGCTGCAGGTGGTGGTGGTGGTGGTGGAGGTAGTAGTGGAGTAGCTGTTGGTGCTGGAGTTGCTTATATATATATATATATATATTGTATAGACGTGTGTGTTTGTAGTGTGTACGTGTTTGTGTGTAAACTGCAGCATGCTGCCTAATGCCAGGCGTGGGCTAGAGGGGTATAAAGCCCCCCAGCATTGAGGAGCTGTGGAGCAGTGGAAGAACTGTGTTCTCTGGAATGATGGTGGTGGAGCTCCATGCAGTACTTTTGGGATGAGTTGTGGATGATGAGGTGGGGTGGTGATCATCATCCAACATCCTGACCTCACTAACACTCTTGTCGCTGAATGCAATCAAATCCTCACAGCAATGCTGCTCCAGTAGACAGTCTCCTCGTCTGCACAGTAGAGACGGGTACTGCTACAGCAGCGGGGTGAACTGAAGGTGCTGTGCAGGCGGAGTTGTTCCACTTCCAGGGAGTCGCTGGGCTGTGTGATCATTAGGGTTGTCATGACAGCCCAAGTGGTTGTTAGGTGGTTGCTATGGAGTAGCTTAGCCTGCTAGGGTGTTACTGGGCACTGGCTGTACTCTCCTGGGTGGTTGCTGTGCTGCCCCTTGTGGTTGGTTAGGGGTTGTTATTGTATTTGTAGCGCAGTGAGTGGCGGCTGGGGAGGGGGGTAGTGTTGTAGCTTCAGCACTAACTGGTGGGTCTATACCACAGTGTCCTCTGCATGCTCTGTACTGAGTGTGTGTGTGTGTGTGTCCGTAGGTGGGGACGCTCAGCAGGAGACAGTCTGAGGGGATAAAGGGTAAATACAGCTGTGTGACTCCTGTCCTCCTCCAGCTGCACCGTGGTGGAGATCTGACTGCATGGTAAGTCTGAGTGTGTGTCAGGACTACGGCTCTACAGGCAGGCTGTAGATCAGAGCTGTCCAGACCTTCTGCTGTCCAGGGGTGGGGTGGGGTGGTGGTGGTGTGTGTGTGGGGGGGGGGGTGTTAGGGTGCAGGGTGTGGGGTGAGGACAAGGCTGTGTAAACGAAGTAGATGGGCTGCAGTTATTAGCCCTGAGCATCTCTCTGACCACGGTAAATCACTCAGATCCAGGCTTAATGTCTCTTAATGTTTCTGATTAAACTTAATTTCTAATTTAGTTTAAAGATGGACTTATTTCTGGACAGTTTTTTAGCTAATTGATCTGCTAATGTAAGAAAAGCAGATAAAACAACTTCAAAGAAGCAAAAATGTCTAAAATTAGTTTATTGATTGTATAATATTCATAAAACACAATGAGAGATATTGGAGAGTCAGACCTGACTGTAGAGGATTTCACTCAGTAAGAGGTTAGAGAAACGTTCTGGGACACCTATGAGGCTAATGTAGCTAACAAGTAATGAAAGGCTATGTACACCAATTAGCCTGGTGCTAACAGCATGTGTAGATCACCCTCCGCTCTCCTCTAATAGACCTGATTATTAGAGTCTGACTCTGTTATCTAGCGCGTGGACTGAAGTACGGGCGATCTCTCCATACGTTTGATCTTCCATTAACTGTTGGCTACATTAGCCATGTAGCTCCAGTGCTAACTGGTGGGGTAATTATTGAAGTATCGCTTTAATGCTTTTGATTGACGGTGTCTGTGTCTCCTCCCAGGACCTGTAACTCTTGTCCCTCAGCATGGCGGCGTGTGGTGGGTGTAGGTTGCTCTCGCTGGCCGCGCGGAGCGCGTGTGTTTCGGGCCGGTCCGCTCCAGTTCGAGTAGCGTTCTCCTCCTGTCGGGTTCACTCAACAGACTCCTTCTCTTCGGGTCAGTGGAGAGCACCCCCACCCGGAGCGAAGGCATCCACCCCAGCGGGCAGAGCTCAGAGGAACCTGTCGGCGGTGGCCGTGTCCCTGCAGGGTCAGCGCCGCCCCCTAAGTCGGTACGACCTGCTGGACCTGGGGGAGGAGGAGGAGAACACGAGCAAAGCGCTCAACTGTAAATACAAGAGGAGGTTCATCATCGACCCCGGCCTGGCCAGCGTCGTGGCCGACCACCTGTCGCACGACATAGAGGAGGAGAAAGCTGTGATCTTCGAGAGTAACCCAGGTACGAGTCCACGCCCCTGCACTCTTAATCAGGACTGATCTGAGTCCGGATTCAGACGTGTTCTGACCGGAGCTTCTTTGGTTTAGAACAGGAGATGCTAGGCTAGGCTAACGCTGCTAACAAACACTGGACTTAGACTGTCACCGATCTCATCTCTGTAGACACGCCCCCAAACCCGTCCCTCTCCCAGCGCGTCTCTCAGAGCTCCTCCAGATCTTCATCAGCTGGTAGATGGATGAGGTTTAGGAGACGGTGGGACTGACTTTAGTCTATAAACCCAAACAGAACCAGAACCACAGAGCTGAGGAACGCTGGAGGAACCGGAACCACCTTCACCTGTCCAGTGATTGTTAGTAATGTTAGCCTAGCATCTCCTGGTGTAAATTAAAGAAGCACGTCAGAAACCGAACACGCCTGCCTTGGCTCAGCAGCTGAATCTGGACTCAGATGTCAGTCATGCTCCTCTGATGTTTCACTGCACTGCTCCTTTAAGTGTGTTGATGAACATCTGGAACTTCAGTGGAGCTTCTTTACTTCATCCACAGCTTCTTTAAGCTTCAGACCTTTTAGCCTGGTTTTAAATCCCACCTTAAATTGATCAGCTCCTAGCATTTAACAGTGTAATAGCTGCTCCATTTAAGGTGGAATTTTAAATGGAAGTAAGCAGCTGGTGACTGAACATGAGCTGGTGTGTTAAGCCAGGGTTACGCTACCCGATTTGACCCTGGTTTTAGGCCTGACTCTCAGTCCGGCTGAGGCTCTGCTGGTTGGCTCTAGTCTGCAGATTTCTCATCAGTCGAGTCGACGGTCTTAGAGAGTCCAAAAGAGGGGCTCAGACTTCTGGACTGCAGATTTAATTTCAGACCAGTCTATCCGACTCTGAGCGTAATCTAGCCATGTCTGCTGACCAGCGACTCTGCCTGAAATCTGGGCATGGAAAGTGCCGTTTTTGGGCAGCTTCTAGTTTAAATTTTACATTCCACCTTAAATGACGCAGCAGCTGTAGGTGCTAGTCCAGTGCTAGTGCAAGTCCGATACTGCAGCACCGTTTAAGGTGGAATGGAAATCCGTATAAGAATCCAACATCTGCCCCGTACGTACGGTAGCGCCCAAAATGTGCTGTGCTGTACAGACCATGCTGACTCCGCCTTCGCACCCACAACCTCACCCAAAGACGTTTTCCACCTTCTTATGTTTTGGGTCAGCGGCCTCCTGCTACACTTTCAATGCAGGTTCTGATTCTGTTTTCCATCTGCAGGTCCGGGAGTGTTGACCCGCACGCTGCTGAACTGTGGAGCACGGAGGGTGGTGGCGCTAGAGAGCAGTAAAGTCTTCCTACCAGACCTGCAGGTAAGTAGGTCATGTAGCACCAGGTGTTTTCTTCAGAATGCACTATATGTCCAAATGTTTGTGGACACCATTAAGCTCCTTTAAATTGAACTCATTGCTGACACAGATGTGCAAATGCACGCACAGCTTGTCTAGTCCCTGTAGAGAAGAAGTACTGCCAATAGAATAGGACTCTCTGGAGCAGATCATCATCATGACCCTATTGGCTCCATGCTGCCTAATGCCAGGCGTGGACTAGAGGGGTATAAAGCCCCCCAGCATTGAGGAGCTGTGGAGAGCTGTGGAAGAGCTGTGTTCTCTGGAATGATGGTGGAGGAGCTCCATCCAGCACTTTTGAGATGAGTTGGGGTGGTGATGATCATCATCCAACATTCTGACCTCACTAACACTCTTGTTGCCGAAGGCAATCAAATCCTCACAGCAATGCTGCTCCAAAATAGAATGTCTTCTCCTCTGGACAGTAGAGACAGTTATTCCAACAAAAGCAGAAAAAAACAATGAATGAATAAATGAGCAGGTGTCCCAATACTTTTGTCCATATAGTGTATCATGAACTGAGTATCGGTCTGAGGCATGTTTTCGTCTCTGATTCTGTGGCAGGCTCTGGAGAATGATCTGGACGGTCAGCTGGAGGTGGTTCACTGTGACTTCTTTAAGCTGGACCCCATCGGCCACGGCAGCATGTTGCCCCCAGCCATGTATTCGGAGAAGCTTTTCACTGACCTCGGCATCTCTGAAGTGCCCTGGACGGCAGGTCAGAACCACACAAAGCTTTTGGGTCCTGATATTGGATCCGATAGTTGTGTTTTGTTGACGATACAGTTTTCTTTAGGGACTACTTTCTGTAGCCGCACTACACCCTGCAGCATGTATCCCTCCACCATTTTAATGATCTGATTTTAAAAGCAGGTTCTAGAGCCGAACTCTTCTCAGAACTCTGGTAGAACCGTGTCTCAGGCATCAGGCAGCGTCTTCATCACCATTAGGTGAAGAACTTTCTGTGAGGAGCTTTTATTAGAGCTTCAGACGTCTGCTTCCCTTCACCTCCACTGTAGAACCACAGCTCTGACTGGGGGAGCTTATCTAGAACCTCCACTGTAGAACCACAGCTCTGACTGGGGGAGCTTATCTAGAACCTCCACTGTAGAACCACAGCTCTGACTGGGGGAGCTTATCTAGCTTATAGTTCCTCTGTGAATGAGCATTACAGTCGCTGTTTCAGATCAGACAGGCTGTTTCAGTGAGGGATTGTAGGAGTGGTGGGCTGGGGTCGTGGGCTGCAGTCGTGGGCTGAGATGTGCTGGTGTCTCTGTGTGCAGATGTCCCGGTGAAGGTGGTTGGGATTTTCTCTCAGAGGAACGAGAGTAACATGCTGTGGAAGCTGATCTACTCTCTGTTCGAGCGTCTGTCCATCTTCCGCTACGGACGCGTGGAGCTGATCATGTTCATCAGCGAGAAACATTGCGCAGTGAGTCTCCACCTCCAACACCCCCTCAAACACAGCTTCACCTCAGTCTGCAGGATTGTCCTGCAGATACATCATGCGGGCTGTCTGAAATTGTCAGGGGTGCTGTGGAAGACCGCAGACAGACCAATGGGTATCCAAGTGGACAGGTAGACATGCAGATGGGTGGACAGATGCACAGGAAGATGATAGGACAGACAGGTAATCAGAGGCGGAAAAACGTCAAGCAGGCAGACAGACAGGTAGATAAACAAAAGACAGACAGACAGGCATGTAAAGAGACAGAGACAGACAGACAAGCAGGCAGACAGATGGGTAGATAAACAGGCATGTAAAGAGACAGAGACAGATGGGTTTGAACTGAAGTGAGAGTGACTCGCTAGCAAGTGGTGACTGTCTCTCTCTCTGTGTGTGTGTGTGTGTGTGTGTGTGTGTGTGCGCGTGTGTGTGTTTTATACAGAAAATGATGACCAGGCCGGGGGATTTCAAGCACTACCTGGCCCTGAGCGCTTTGTTACAGATGTCCTGTGAGATCGAGCTGCTGCACCAGGTGAGACACCTGTAGAGGTGAGACTCAGGAAAAGGTAGAACCTCAGAGTGTGGTGAAGACTAACCTCTCTCTCTCTCTCTCTCTCTCTCTCTCTCTCTCTCTCTCTCTCTCTCTGTCTCTGTCTCTCTCTCTCTCTCTCTCCCTCTCCCTCTCCCTCTCTCTGTCCAGGAGCCACGGTCCTCTTTCCTGACTACGTCTAAAAACAATGGTGCAGCCATTCGTAGAAGCGCTGTGAGTGGATACCCTGCCTCACACACTCTCTCTCTTTCTCACACACTGACTGGCTGTAACTGTTATGTGTGTGCTTGTGTGTCCTGCTGTTATAGGAGTCCCAGAACGATCACCTGTGTCTGGTGCGGATCACCCCCCGACGGGATCTCTTCACCTCCTCCATCACTCCCTTTAACAGCAGCATGCTGGTCATGATGGTGAAACAGTGTCTGGCCCGGAGGAAAGCACGGCTCGTTGACAAGCTCAGGTAGGAGAAACAGGCGGAGTCTACCTTCATTACAAGCCAGGCCCAGCTGCGCTCTGAGTGCTTCAACTACGGGCGTGCAGAAGTTTAAACTGCAGGTGTAGCTGCTGTGAGACTCTCTGCTGACTCACTCCTGCCCTCTCTCACACTCCTACTGATCATTCACTCAGGGGGACACTTACGCTCAAATATCAATAAATCTGAGCTAAAAAATATAACATCTAAACCTGACCTGGTCCTTCTTGACATTCTGAAGTTCTTGCTCTTGGTTCCTGCAGGTTGTGGATGCCCGGCTGCGAGCTGGAACTGCTGGCTACGATCGGCCTGAGCAAGGACGTGCTGACCGGTCAGGTTAGTCCGGAGCAGTACAAGCGTCTGTTCGAGCTGATGGAGAGATCGGAGCAGTTCACTCAGAGCTGGCTTTACTTGGAGATCCTGCACAACACAGAGAAAACAGGCTGCGGAGAGTAGCACAGTGGATGCAGGATAGTGCGGTTTCCATGGAAACCGGGAGAGAAGAACCTGGGCGGATGGTTCTGAAGCCTGCAGGATGTCTTTGACTGCTTGCTTTACCTCTAGTCGGTTTTCACATGTGCAACGTTCAGTTGTTAGCCCTTCTGTGATTGGCTGGGCGGACTTGAGAGGGTTAACCGAAGGACATTAGCATCTTTGCTAGCATGGCATATGTTCTGAGCCTACAGTGCATTCAAAACCAGTGAAGATGAGGCTGATAACGGCGAACCAGTAGGGTTGAATGACGGGAGCTAAATTCTGTGCTGCAATAATATCACTGTTGTTGGTTTACACTATATGGACAAAAGTATTGGGACACCTGCTCATTTACTGTTTCTTATGAAATCAATGATATTAAAAGTGTTTTTGTTGGAGTAACTGTCTCTACTGTCCAGAGAAGAAGACTTTCTACTAGATTCTGGAGGAACATTGCTGTGAGGATTTAATCGCATTCAGCAACAAGAGCGCTAAGGAGGTCAGGAGGTCAGATCATCCCCAACTCTCCAGCTCATCCCAAAAGTACTGGATGGAGCTCCTCCATCATCATTCCAGAGAACACAGTTCCTCCACTGCTCCACAGCTCCTCAATGCTGGGGGGCTTTATACCCCTCTAGCCCACGCCTGGCATTAGGCAGCATGGAGCCAATAGGGTCATGATGTTGATCTGCTCCAGATGGTCCTATTCTATTGGCAGTACTTCTTCTCTACAGGGACTAGACAAGCTGTGTGTGCATTTGCACATCTGTGTCAGCAACAGGTGCAGCTTACAGTAGCTGAATGCATTCATTAGAAGGGGTGTCCACAAACGTTTGGCCATATAGTGTTTAACTAAAAAAAAAACACCGAGCCCAGCTGGGGGGGGATTAAAGGAATAAGTCAGCATTTTTAATCCTATGTTCAGTTTGATTGTATCCGTAGCGGGCAGTTGATTAATATAACAGAATTTGATGCGTTTCTCTGAAAACCTGCTCACTCAGAACACGCTTACAGTAGAGGTCAGAGGTCAGATGCTGTTTTTAACTGAATATATATATTTATATATATATTTGTTGTTTGTCAGACGATGTAAACATCTTGTTTACTCTCCGGTCAGTCACAGGATATAGCTCACAGCTCGCAGTTCTACCAACCCTGTGATTAGTTAGGAGCTTATTTGCCTCTGATGTCATCACTCGCTTTATATTAATGAATAAAACATGAATATTAAATTGCTTAATTCATAATAACACAGAAGCTAATTCGTCAGAATTGGCATATTGCTCATTTGCATATTGCCTTCTGCATTATCAGTACTGCAAAGATCAGCATCAGGCCACTGATTAACTATATTTATTAAGGGTGAGAGACGTGGCAGGGATATTGCTCCTGATACCCGAGAACATTTCGGTATGCATGATATTCAAAAACAAAATACTGAATTTAGTCAAATTTAGTTACAACAAGGTTACAAAGTGATGCACGTCTGGGTAAATGTTTGATTTTTTCCAACAGAATATTTCTGTTTACAGGGAACAGTACGACTATTGGAAGGAACGGGGTTCAATTAAACAGTTGTTAAAAATCAATTACCGAAATGAATGATGTCACAGTGATGATACTAATAATAATAACTGTGTGCATATAGTAGATTTCGTACAGCTCAGCTTTTTACTCATATAAAAGTAAAAAGGCAGTGTATGAAAAACAGTAAACAAATAAAAACGTAATTCACATAAACACTCAATAGAAAAAATGGGAAGGTAAATATATCATTAATAAGAAATGGTACTATGATGATACTAAGAATACTATTGACAGGCTGCCAGCCAATCAGCTGCTTGTTGCTATGCAGATTATGCAGCTGCTCTACAGTGGTGGTTAGTGGTCGTGTTTCCAGGTTGTCCGTAACTGGTCTAAATCTGCCTGTGTGATCGGAGCAGGTGTCACACTCAGCGTATCAATAATCACTACACAGTAATCTATTGATAACCTATCGCAGTATGGTGCAGCCCTGCAGACCTCTGCTACAGTCAGACCCTCAGAGTGGGAATTCCAGTCTGTTAAAGCCACTGTTTAATAGAAGCGAGGCTTTCAGGGCTGGTGTGGGTTCAGATGTGTGTCGTATTAAATATGAAACGATAAGCTGATGATAAACCTGCAGACGATGTATTTTCTTCTGCACTGAACTTTCTTTGCTGTCGGCTCATTAAACAGGTCCTCGGAACTCCTCAGCCCGTTTCTGAAGTTGAACACGGTGGTTCTCTCGGGCCGTTTATTCAGGGTGTTCTGACTCACAGTGTCTCTGCAGTGCAGATCAGTGCTGATGATGATGATGATGATGGCGGTATGATCATAATGTGGGTGTTTTATATATTTATTTGTCTTTATTTTCTTTTTCATTAATTAAGGAGTGAATGTAAACCTTCTAATAAAATTATACCCACACACGTGATTTTCTTTGTAGAATAATTGCTTTAAATGAGCCGTTCCATAGAAAAATTAGTAATAAAATCAAGAGCGTAATGTAATATGCAAATATTCATTCACATCAGTTTGTGATAGTGATGGTTTATGAACTCCGACCTCTGAGTGGAGCTCAGATAAGAGAAGAGGATTATGGGCTTTTTCTTCAGGTTTTAGATCTAATCAGTTTAAAAAAGAAATTTTGTGGTTACTGTTATTGTTTTTATGTTGTATAAATAATTTCTGTAATTTAATATTAATATAGATTGTAGTAATAGCAATAATGTTGCTATTATTATTGATATTATGAGACATAGTTAGTATTATTTTACAATATAAGAACAAAACTGTAGAAATTATTACTAAATAAAAAATAAAGCATGCCAATATATTTATATGCAGATGTATTATATATATATATAGATATAGATATAGATAGATAGATTTGGTTGTTTTATATTGTAGCATATTTTTTCCTATATTATAAGTGTTAGTATATTATATCAATATTATAATATATAAGTATTCTATCAATTTATTGTAATATTTATAGTTAATTATTAAATCCAGCGTGTTACTGCGTGTAGTTGCGCTGAGCGTCCAGCAGGGGAGCACTGCTGTAGGTGAGTGAGAGTGAAAGTCCCGGATGGTGTTGTCAGGAAGAGCCGCGCGCTGTTGAAGCTCCGGACCTTCGCCTGCACCTTTGCACATCTGTCCGCGCGAGCCTCCGCGTGCAGTGCGGTGTGTGAGTATCATACCTTTATTTACAAACGAGTCGAGTCTGTAAACAACAACAACAATAATAACAACAACAACAACAAACACCGCGCGGACCGAATGACAGAAACGGTGTGAGCGGTGGCTGCGGAGTGTGCGCAGTGCGCATGCGCGCCGTGCTCCTTCGTATCATAATAAACAGAGGTGATGGTCAGCAGCTGTGTGCTGAGGGCGGTTTAATGTATAAATGGGGCTTATATAAAAGGGAATCTGTAGTGTGAATATTTTAAGGTGATTAAATTTCATATTTGATCTGATTTGTATAGAATAAACCGCACGGAAACTGAATTTTGCTGCTTCTTTTTTGGAACTCTCCGGTCCACCTTAAATGGTGCAGCAGTTCCATTCTGGCGCCTGAGGCGGTACTACTGTAACCCCTGCACCATTTAAGGTGGAACGGGGAATTCGAAAAAGACAAAAATAAGCAATATAACCGATTGTTTTCAGCTCTTTTTCATATTTTACATCTTTTAAAGAAGCAAAACACCTCTCGACTCGCACCAGACACACCCTGTGGCCTAAAACACTCTTAAAAACTACAAAATCGAGTGTTCCCTTATGCACATCCCTAATAGCACCATACACACATTCAGCTATAGCTATATTCTACAATAATTAACATTTATTCAAATTAAATATGAAATATTATAATCTATTCAGTATATTGTATAGCTATTTATTATTAATAATTGTAGGATCCCTGGCTGACTGTCACTGTTTTAACTCACTGCTTTAACCCATATCTTTATATATTTATATTTATGGCACTCTTATCCAGAGCGACTCACAGGGTTACTTGTATTACGCAGGTGAGCCAGTGTAGTGTTAGGAGTCTTGCAGCATAGTCACCCAGACCGGGAATCGAACCCCAGTCTCCTACAGGGTGTGTTATCTGTTGCATCACACCAACCAACCATATATATCAGACTGTCCGGTAACACTGTCCACTTCATCCCTTCAGATCACAGTGTGTTGGTGGTTGTGGTTCCCTGGTGTGCGGAGAGTGTGAACGTGCCGCCGCTGATCCCCCAGTGACTCGTTATCCTGTTTGTTTGTGCTCCTTTAATCAGGTTAGCTCTTCTTCTTCTTCTTCCACTGTGCAACAACCTCAGCTTTAAAGCGATAGTTCACCCAGACGCCTGAACTACACTAAAAGATCAGGTTTATTGTCTCATCACATTACACAGGTGTGCAGGTGAGTGAAAAGCGTATATTTACAAAATAGAAATCTATGCACACACTGTACATACTCTATGGGCCCTGTCTTACACCCCACCGACCGTCTATCTGCACGCCTTCCGCCCGGGACGTGTAAACAGCAGTGCTGCTGGTGAATATCTCTACGCAGATGGGTGCGATGGTCTCGAAATGAGGTGTTCAGGTCAATTTCTGGCGTGTTCAGAATCAGAATCTCTTTATTTCACCGAGTGTGTTACACATACAAGGAGTTGTACTTGGTGAGAGCAACAAACAAACAAGTATTAGACTGAGAGAGAAAAATATACTAAACAATAAATAAAATGAAAGAATAATACATACAAAAGTAATAAAGAGCTGTAAAAAAACCCAAAACACCTTTTATGTACAGACATAATTATATAAACATTTACAGAAAATGAACATCTGTGCAGCTGTGCAAATAATCCTAGTGCAAATGTTCTGCGTGTTGTGTATCAGTCCGGTGCTGCAGTGAAGTCCAGTTTGGTTCAGAGAGATTTATAAGATCAGTTCAGTTATAGATTAGGATCATAATAATGTATATTGTAATAATGCATAACATTGTCAACACAGGCGTGTGCAGCGCGACACTCGTACTCCCCCACTTGTTACACAGCAGTGCTCAAACTTTTACATCAGAAATAAACAGAAACAAAGTAAAATATCATTATTCTAGAGGCGAGACGCTCCGCCGTTCAGCACGCCTCCCCAGACCGTACGCCATGCTCCACTGAAATAGCAATCCGCCAAAGTCAGACCGCACCTGGCTCTTAAAGCGAACGGCGAGAGACACGCTGATTGGTTTATTACTGCACATTACGCCTAAAACAAACACACCCATGATTAATTATGAGACTCACAGGACAGAGCCGCGTAAGCTGTACTTTTCCCCGGCGTAACGAAAGTAAAGAAACACTGACGCCCCAAATCGAGCTGCAGACGACTCGTCTAAAAATCGCTAAAATAGGACCCATATATTTTAATATTGCACTGGTTTAAAGCCATGAAGCAATTTAAATGTTTATATATATTCTGAAATGTTTAGGTGTAGTTTGGGTGGGAGAAGTCTCTGTGGGTGCAGTGTGATCGAGCAGATTACAGTAAGTGCGTGCAGGTGCAGAGTGTGTTTGTATGGGGTGGAGGTGTGATGATACAGGTGAGAAAGCTTGTGGACTGGTTCTTTTAATGATGCCATAGAACCACTTTTGGTTCTATAAAAAACTAGATAGAAATAGATAACAAAATTAAACATATTAAATTATTATTATATTTGTCTTAATTGCATCCAAATAATATTCAGTAGTTTTAGTAAATGCTTTGCGTTAATCCTGTCCTGCTCAATTTTTCTTCGTGTAGTAAACTCCTCCTTTTAATCTACATTACACCCTCATGGTCAGCTGTACACGTGCATTTCTGGACAGTGTGAGAGCTGCAGAAGCTTGATCTGAAGGTGTAGCAGCATGTGGGCGGAGGTGGTAGAGTAACACTACAGGATTTTACTCTAAAATGACTCTATGGGTTCTGCAGCGTTACACAGCAGTTCTGGAGAGAGGTTCTCCTCCTGCAGCTCCACCACCAGAGGGTTCTGCTGTTTTAAGGTGAAACTGGTACTGAATGGTGCTCACAGTATAAATCACATCAGTCTGCTGTAAAAGAGCAATAGAGTTGAGAGTGTTCAGTAAGCTGACCACAGAACCGAGGTTCCCAAACCAGGAACTAGAACCCATGTGGTGTGCTCTTCACTCTCAGTTCCTCTTTCTGTGTTTGTTCAGTTTTATTCCTGCAGTAAATCACTACTGATCAGCTGTTCTCTGTTCACTCCTCAGTACTGCAGCACTCATTCCTCTAATCTGCAGAATCCTGCATGTTCAGTGATCTATCCCATAATAATAATTATGTAATAATAATAAAAGAGAACAAATATTTCCTGTGGTAGGGACTGCTGTATTGTTGTGTGTGTGTGTGTGAGTGTGTGTGAGTGTGTGTGTGTGTGTGTGTGTGTGTGTGAGTGTGTGTGTGAGTGTGTGTGAGTGTGTGAGTGTGAGTGTGTGTGTGAGTGTGTGTGTGTTTTCATCTCTAATCCTCTAGCTGCTCTTGTTCTGCTCGTTTTTCTGGATTCACTCCTTCAGTCTTTCTCGCTCAGCATGAAAACATGCACAGATTAAGCTCAAATAAAGTAGTTGGGGCTGCTGTAGGCCGAGTGGGCGGGACTAAACTGCTGTAGGCCGAGTGGGCGGGGCTAGACTGTTGTAGGCTGAGTGGGTGGGACTAAACTGCTGTAGGCAGAGTGGGTGGGACTAAACTGCTGTAGGCCGAGTGGGTGGGACTAAACTGCTGTAGGCCGAGTGGGTGGGGCTAGACTGTTGTAGGCCGAGTGGGTGGAACTAAACTGCTGTAGGCCGAGTGGGTGGGGCTAGACTGTTGTAGGCCGAGTGGGTGGGGCTAGACTGTTGTAGGCCGAGTGGGTGGGACTAAACTGCTGTAGGCCGAGTGGGTGGAACTAAACTGCTGTAGGCCGAGTGGGTGGGGCTAGACTGTTGTAGGCCGAGTGGGTGGGGCTAGACTGTTGTAGGCTGAGTGGGTGGGACTAAACTGCTGTAGGCCGAGTGGGTGGGGCTAGACTGTTGTAGGCCGAGTGGGTGGGGCTAGACTGTTGTAGGCTGAGTGGGTGGGACTACACTGCTGTAGGCCGAGTGGGTGGGACTACACTGCTGTAGGCCGAGTGGGTGGGACTAAACTGCTGTAGGCCGAGTGGGTGGGACTAAACTGCTGTAGGCCGAGTGGGCGGGACTAAACTGCTGTAGGCCGAGTGGGCGGGACTAAACTGCTGTAGGCCGAGTGGGCGGGGCTAGACTGTTGTAGGCAGAGTGGGTGGGACTAAACTGCTGTAGGCCGAGTGGGTGGGACTAAACTGCTGTAGGCCGAGTGGGTGGGACTAAACTGCTGTAGGCCGAGTGGGCGGGGCTAGACTGTTGTAGGCTGAGTGGGTGGAACTAAACTGCTGTAGGCCGAGTGGGTGGAACTAAACTGCTGTAGGCCGAGTGGGTGGGACTAAACTGCTGTAGGCCGAGTGGGTGGGACTAAACTGCTGTAGGCCGAGTGGGTGGGACTAAACTGCTGTAGGCCGAGTGGGTGGGACTAAACTGCTGTAGGCTGAGTGGGCAGGGCTAAACTATAGAGTATATTAAATGGGTCCAAGCTCTGCTCCCTGTTCTGTGTCCAGTAGAGCAGTAGTGATGGGCGGAGTTTTGGACTGACCACATTAGAGCAGTAGTGATGGGCGGAGTTTCAGACTGTGTGTGTGTGTGTGGTGTTCAGCGTGAGTGTGTGTGTGCATCAGTACTGAAGGTAGAGTCAGCTGATTTACTGATGCACTGTTTAGTGTTTATCTTCTGTTTGTTTTTAAAGATCCTCCTCAGTCTGAACCTGTTCATCAGATAAACACCCTCTCACTGCAGGTCAGCTGAGGGGTGATGGTGGTGGTGATGATGATGATGATGAAGCAGCATTTCCATCATTGTCTCTTTTTGCTAACAGTGGGACAAAGCTGTGACATTAGAAATCACAAATTAAATAAGAAATCACTGATTTTTCTCCTCATTCAGTGATTTTCCTTATTTTTATGATGTATCTGTATCATCCCTGGTACCACTCCAAACAGCGAGCCGAAATGACTATGTGCAGTAATTACTTTCATATTTAAATAAGCTCTGTTTTTTCATAATGCAGCTATTTCTGAAACTGTCTCAGTGTGCAGTAATCGTACACCGTTCTGTTGTTTTTCTACATGCTTGTCTATGTATTGTGTGTGTATTAGTTGTGTCTGTTGGTGCTGATGTGTTTACGGGTGGAGTGTAATTATTTAGTGTTTATTCGGTGGTGCCCTCCAGCAGTGTCGTCTAAATGACAGTAACGTTCAGAAAACCTGCCTTAAATCACCAGAGTTCAGGAATAATCCCTACTGGCCACCTCCCAATTCCCTGATAATAATAATAATAATAATGATAATAATAATAATAATAATGATAATAATAATAAATAATATTAATGTCCTTTATTTACAGACCACTTGTCATGCTGCTCACAGTTTTTATCAGATAAAATGAAGAGTATTAATGAACACAGTTACCTAAAAATCTAAAGACACTTAGATAAAGACAATAACATAAATAATACATCTTACTTTTATACAGTAGTACATTGTGTGTCTGTTCTCTTGCAGGTGTGTGTGTGTGTGTGGTGTTCAGCGTGAGTGTGTGTGTGTGTTTGTGGTGGTCCGGGCTGTGGAAGTTCCGTTCTCTCTTCATGCTGTGGGGGGTCCGGAGCTCATGGATGAGGGACAGTGTCAGAGCGAGGATCCGGTGAGGCGGAGTCTGGCACGGGAGGCGGAGCTCCAGAGCCAGGGGGAAGCACGAAGCCCCGACCAGAACCACAACCGCCTGCTGGAGGAGGGCGAGGAGGTGGAGCAGGGCCCAGGGGGAGGACGTCGAATCCATCAGGACTCCACCAACAACAACCACACAGGGGAGGAGGAGGAGAAGGAGGAGGAGGAGGAGGATGAAGATGAAGTACGGCTGGTCGATAGGGTTAAAAACATCCTATCACAGTTTTCCTTGATATTGATAATTATCAGTCATTATTGAAAACAGTTTCCTGATGGTCAGTTTCAGCTAGGAAGAGTTTTCAGAGCTAGGGCTGGATCTAGGATCTAGAACCAAGATGGAAACGCAAGGCTAATGTTCAGAGAGCAAAAACAATGTATTAAGCAACACAGTTTCTTTAATCTTTGCTATGGTAACGACTGGCTTAATTAATCTTGGGTGTATTTCGGGTGTAACGTGCAATTGCTATTTAAACATCTGCGGGAGGCGTGAAGATAGACTGTTGGCGGGGTGTAAGATAGCAGTGAGCATCGCGACGGGTGTAAGATAGAGCCCTAACGGTTGTACATTTTTGCGCTCCTGACTGAAAATGCTAATGCTAATGCTACCTAACTCTGCTACAATAATCATACAAGCAAATCAACTAAAAATCCCAACCCCTAATAAAAATATGAGATGAGCTAATGCTAGCTAATTCTGCTAACTAAATAGCTAACTCTAAGTCAACTTTGTAAAAAGGTAAAAGGTAAAGGTGCATGTATTTGTCACTGTACAGCGAAATGTGTCCTCTGCATTTAACCCAGTGAACACACACTCACACACACTCACACACACACATGTGTTAGGGGCAGTGAGTACACACACACACCCAGAGCGGTGGGCAGCCAACTCCAGCGCCCGGGGAGCAGAGAGGGTAAAGGGTCTTGCTCAAGGGCCCAACAGTGGCAGCTTGCCGAGCCCGGGAATCGAACCCACAACCCTGTTATCAACATCCCGGCGCTCTAACCACTAACTTTGTTGCTAACTGCAAATGGCTGGATGATTCTGGATTGAGGAACAGATCAGCATCCCCATTTTCTATAAAACTCCTCCATCACTAATCATGAGTACTGAAGAGGAACTGTGATCATCACTGTTATTATTCATCACTCAGGCTTATGAAGAAGGTTCTAAAGTGGAGGAAGAGGAGGACGAAGAGGAGATGGACAGTAACAGCGGAGCTTTTTCTCCCGAACCAGACGGACAGCTACAGCACTCACAATCACCTAGCCCTACAGGTACACAACACACACACACACACACACACACACCTATGTTATGAGTTTATTACAGTTTTATATGACGAGTTCCTGTTATGATATAAACCTGGATAAACAAACACGCCCATATGACCCGGCCAGGGCCTGCTCCCTCCACACCAGAGCCTGCAGGAGACGTGGACAGAGCAGCGTCTCTCAAAGGTCAAGATGTCACAGGTCTAGCGCCTCTGCTGGATAGTTGCAGTGTGATATGTAGCTCCACCCATTTTGAGACTCCGCCCACTTCCATCTTACTGTCCTCTCCAAATCCCCAGTGTCTCTGCTCTATTGTAAGAAGGCGGGGCTACACTTAGGAGTGAAGTGATTGACAGACAGACAGCCTTGTCTGGAAGAGGCCGGTGGTCTCTGTTCAGTACATGGAGGAGCTGAGCTGTAGAGGAACTTAGACTAATATCCTCCATCTGTCCCTGCCCTCGCTGAAGGGTGTGGGCTGGGATTAGTCCGGCGCTCTCTGCATGTTTTGTACTGGTCAGTGTTAAGCGCACACTGATCCGGGGATGTGTTTTGAGTGTGTGCAGGATTTCTGCTCTGTAGAGGATGGAGACCGTGGGGATGAACAGGCTAGCAGTGATATAAACAGACCTGTCGAGCAGAGCCGTCAGAGAGCTCTGTGTTCTTCTCTAAAGTAGAACTGATGGTCTGGGTTAAACACGTTTTAACAAGATATAATATTAATTAAGATGTTTAATGTTTTTATTTACAGTTAGTTTCACTCCATCCAGATAAACCGCAGGAATTCTGCTCCTGACGATATGCACGGTATACTGTTCAGCCTACAGCACTTTAGCCCCACCCACTCAGCCTACAGCACTTTAGCCCCACCCACTCAGCCTACAACACTTTAGCCCCACCCACTCAGCCTACAACACCTAAGCCCCACCCCTTTTGCCTGCAGTACTTCTTAAAATGTACTGTGGTATGGTATTTTTATCATGTGGTTCAGTTCTAACATGAATGCTTACTGCAGTCCTGACCGACTGAACAACATAAATGTGCTGGATGTTGGTGTGTGTGTGGTTGGTGTGTGTATGTGGTTGGGGTGTGTATAGTTGGTGGGTGTGTAGTTGGTGGGTGTGTGGTTGATGTGTGTGTGTGGTTGGTGTGTGTCTGTGGTTGGGGTGTGTGTGTGTAGTTGATGTGTGTGTGTGGTTGATGTGTGTGTGGTTGGGGTGTGTGTGTGTGGTTGATGTGTGTGTGGTTGGGGTGTGTGTGTGTGGTTGATGTGTGTGTGGTTGGGGTGTGTCTGGTTGGGGTGTGTGTGTTTAGTTGATGTGTGTGTGTGGTTGATGTGTGTGTGGTTGGGGTGTGTGTGTAGTTGATGTGTGTGTGTGGTTGATGTGTGTGTGGTTGGGGTGTATGATTTAGGGTTTGTATGAATGATTTGTATCTGATGTTTATCCAGAGATTAGAGCTCTGCTGGACATTGGTCAGTATACCTCCCACTGTAAACCTCAAAACATACAACTGAACTGTACCAAACCGGACTGAACAGCTATTTTGCACTCTGACTATTTGCACTCTGACTATCTGCACTATGACTATTTGCACACCTGTACAGATGTTCTTTTCTGTAAATATCAGCTCTTTATTACCTTTAGTACTTTTTACTTTTTTAATGTATCCCCTACCCTGTTTATTGTTTAGTGTAATTTTCCTTTAGTTTAAGACTGTAAATAATCTGTTCTGTGTTTTTTTGTTACTTGTCATACGTGTTGCTCTCACCAAGACAAATTCCTTGTATGTGTAACATACTTGGTGAAATAAAGAGATTCTGATTCTGATATCTCAGAAACACCAGATGATATTACGTGATGCTGCTGTAGAACCGAGAGCACAGTGCTAATAGTGTTAGCTTTCATCCTTCAGTAATAATCTGTCTAGCAACCAGTCTTCTGATCTGTGTGTGTGTGTGTGTGTTACAGCATCTGAAGGCCTCTTGAGTCCGGAGTGTGTCCCAGTTGGTGCCGCTGTTTCCCTGGAGCTCGGTCCGTCGCTGGCAGCGTGTGTGTGTGTACTGGAGGAGAGAGGGGACGACGCCCTGCTGCCTCTCACACTGCACCAGGTCACACACTCCTGTTACACACACATCTCTCTCACACACACACACCTATACTCACTGCTTGTAAAAAGTTTGTGGACACGTCACATATAAAGAAGAAGAAAATAAGTTGTTTTGGGTCAGTTTTGAATGAATGACCGTGATAAAGAGACCAGTCCCAGTTCATCCTTATTTGGTGATGACCTCAGAGGTCTGTGAGCACATCTGTCCAGATTTTAACCAGCTGTTCCTCCTCCCCCTTTATTATGATAGGTTTGTGACAGTAAGAGAGGATTATCCATCATAACAATTTCTAATAATAATAATTAGCAGCATAATAATTATTTAATAATTTACTTATTCGTGTTTAAAATCCTGTAATAGTTGCTTATTCATGTATTAATAATATGTTATATTATTACAGTATTTTCAGTAATTAATTATTTGGTGACAAAGATGATCAATAGTCTATTTAAACGGTAATAAGCTAATCCTTAATTGTAGTTTAATAATGACAAGATTGTTTTGGAGGGATTTCTGTTCCAATTTTCGGCTCTCTGGGACACTGCCGGATGGCTGTGGCCTTACTGGTGATTAAGCGTTCACTCTGGAAGCTGCTGATGCAGAATCGCTTGTTGTTAGGCTGGCTTATCCAGACCTTATGTGGTGTTCAGATACCAGAATAGAACTGCAGCACCTTTTACAGTAGAATGGGACACTTGAATAGGAAGCCCCATCTTCATGACGAGTCAGATTGAACCAGCCCATTTTGGGGGCTCTGAGTGGCTCAGCTCAGAACTGGATCTGGATCTGAGGCCAGTTCGAATCCCGGGTCATGCTGCTTTGCCATCAGCAGCCGGTACCTGAGTGAGCACAATTGGCCGTGCTCTCTCTGGGTAGATAGATGTCTCCCTCTCTCTCCACACATCACTCCTGTTGCGGTGCTGGTCAGCACAGGCGTCTGTTGGCTGATGTATCGGAGCTGGGGATGCAGAGCTTTCCTCCGAGGGCGCTGGCTTCCGGGTGATGGAGAGGCAGTGGCTGACTGCACGTGTATCTAAGGAGGCATGTGCTTGTCCTCACCCTCCTACTGCTGGGAGCGTGGCAAGTGCTGAGGGGAGTCCTAACGAGAGAGTTGGGTGATTCAGCTCTTCTAAATTGGGGGTGAAAATTGGGGTAAAAGGCATGTAAGGCGTGATGTAACTGGTGAAACCTGGCGCTGTTTAGTCTGAGGATGTCCTGAAGTGCACACCGCACCGTCTGCCTGCAGCTCCACGATCTGTGAGGGTCAGTAAACGTGGTGTTAAAGCCGGTGTGTAAGTCTATTAAGAACAACAGGTTTCTGCTGTCACTCAGGGCTGTTACCATGGTAACCTGCTCATCCACCACCGGGTACAGACCCAATCTGGGGTATTAGTATGACTGTAGTCACACACAGACCCTGAGAGCAGCAGCAGGGAGCACACACAGCCGGTGATGGTGCGCTGCAGTCAGTGGGGCAGGGCTGAGATTAGATCTGCAGGGTCCGGCTGGGCGGTCCAGTCTGTCATTAAAGCCCACAGTAACGGAGGAAACGCGCCATAGAAGGACAAACCAGACTGTTCATTCCATCCTGACCCTCCATTCAGGGTTTTATAAGGAGCTCATTACCAAGCACAGCCTCGCTCGCTCGCTCACTCACTCTCTCACTCCCTCACCACCGCTGGTGTAGATCACAGCCTTTAGACACCGTCCTGTAAAAACAGCTGCTCTTTATTCCTGTGTGCTCCCTCCCTCTGATTCACTCCAGCTCACAGCGCAAAGCCTCATACACATGCAGATCTGAGAGAGAGGAGGGGGGCAAGAGGAGAGAGAGAGAGAGAGAGAGAGAGAGAGAGAGAGAATTAGAACGAGAGACAATAGAGAGAAGAAAGGTCAGTAGGTTTTGCTGCTGCTGGGTAAGTTTTCTCTCTACTGTGAGTGTGTGAGTGTGTGTGTGTGTGTGTGGCGCTGTACAGATTTCTGCTTTAATGAATGGTGTTTTTATTGCTGTATGAAGCGTTTGTAAATTATTTGCATATTCAGGCCCCTCCCCCACTGCCCTACAGAACCTTACACACACAAGCTAAACATTATGACCACTGGCCTCATACACTGTTGTTCCTCCATGTGATGCCGAGGCAGCTCTCTCAGAGTGGTGGTCTGCCTCTCCTCAGGATACTGTTGGTAGATACTCCCTCCTGGTCGCTGCTGACCGGGAGCCCCTCGTTAGCGCTGCGGTCGTTTGGGAGACACTCCAACTGTCCAGTCATGTGGCATAACGCTCTGACCCTTGTCAGAGTGTCTCAGGTCTTCACGCTGCTCATTTCTCTGCATCCAACATGCCGACTACGAGAACCCCCTGTTCAGTTACCGTCTAACAAAGAAGCTCTGTCCCATCATCTGCACCATCACCTTCATCTGGGGTGGTCATAATGTTTTGGCTTGTCGGTGAACAGGGTTCTGTGCTCTAAAGCTGACCGACTTTCTTCTGTTCTGCAGATCGCGGAGGCTCTGGTGCTGGAGGGAGACTGTATCCTTTCTGCTGTGAGTGTGTGTTTAGGTCCAGAAGGTCGGATGTTCTGGGTGGTCCAGCCTTGCAGTCTGTTCATACGCGCTTATTCAAAGCTAACAGGGAGCTTATACCCCACCGATTAGCACTGCTGCCTAGGCCTCAGACAGCGTGGAGGTGTTCAGTAATCTCTAACAGGCGTGACTGTGCGGATTCTGACTCCGTATGACTGTTATCTAGAACATGAACTAAAGAACGGAGCACAGTATTCTTAAAGGTTCTGTTCCGTAACGGACACTGCAGACCAGCGGGCCATCCGCTTCCTCCAGCTGGAGAAGCTCTACCATGAGAGAGTGCTGTCCAACATCGCCGCCCTGCAGGAGCACTGGGGTAATACACCATACACTACACAATACGTTATATATCATATGTAATTTCACTACATGTCCAAATGTTTGTGGACACCCCTTCTATCGAATACTAGTCCCTGTAGAGAAGTACTGCCAATAAAATAGGACTCTGGAGCAGATCAGCATCATGACCCTATTGGCTCCATACTGCCTAATAATGCCAGGCGTGGGCTAGAGGGGTATAAAGCCCCCCAGCATTGAGGAGCTGTGGAGCAGTGGAAGAACTGTGTTCTCTGGAATGATGGTGGAGGAGCTCCATCCAGTACTTTAGGATGAGTTGAGGAGTTGGGGATGATGAGGGGGAGTGGTGATCATCATCCAACATTCTGACCTCACTAACGCTAAATGCAATCAAATCCTCACAGCAATGCTCCTCCAGAATCTAGTAGAAAGTCTTTGATTTCATAAGTGAATGTGTGTGTGATCCTATTGTTATATAATAATGCGCCCCCCCCCCTCAGAGAGCAGATGGAGGCTTATTGGTCAGTATCAGACCTCCAGTGTTTCTAGCAGTGACTGGGATATAGAACACCTGGAGAGACTGAGACACATCTGCAGGACACACAGGCAGTGAGTACACACACACACACACACATGCATACACACACACACACACACACAGCATTTCTTTTCTTTTTTTTAAAGATAGACATGTATGTAATACATGTGGAATCGTATTATTACAGGGACATTACATATGCATTATTATTATTATTATCATCATTATTATGATGATTATTACATATATGCCACTCTGCTGTATATCAGTGCAGTAGTGGTGGAGCTCTGTCCTTCAGCGTTCATAAGCACTAAAAACAGTTTAATGGACATTTTCACTAATGTTTTGCAGAATAGTCGACTGAGGTGCTTAACACGCTTTCTGCAGCTGAGAGTTCTCGGAAGCTTCAACTCTTAATGCCTGAGTAAATATTGAGCATCCGGAGCTTCCTGAGAGCTCAGTTTCACCCAGACTTAAAGTCAAACTTCAGATAAAGATTAAACGTACAGATTCCCCTCTGACCCCAAATACAGCCGATCAGCTGAGACCTGTTCCAGGCTCCTTTACTTTTACACTGGAGCTATGAGGCTAATGTAGCCTCATATGTAGGGGAGCTTATGCCCCACCAATTAGCACTTGTGGTTTGTGGGTTAGTGATTATTTAAATTATTTAAATACAGCAACAAGTTATCTATTCTATTTCAAGAAAAATGACAGGAGGTTTGTTGCCATTAAATATTCAGTAGCACAGTTTTATTGTAAACATGGTACGAGTGGATCAGACGCAGCAGTGCTGCTGGAGTGTTTAAACACCTCAGTGTCACTGCTGGACTGAGAATCGTCCAGCGTCCTGTGGATGACGTCCTGTGGGCACTGATGAAGGTCTAGCAGATAAGCTTCAGCTAGGTAGGAGTGTCTAATAGAGTGGACAGTGAGTGGACAGACAGACACAGTGTTTAAGCACTCCAGCAGCACTGCTGTGTCTGATCCACTCGTACCACCAGCAGCACAACACACACTACTAACACACTCGCCACCACCAGGCCAGTCAGTGTCACTGCAGTGCGAATGTAAGAATGGCCCTCCACCCAAATACTACGGTCTGCTCTGTGGTGTTCAGGGCTGTGGGGAGAAAGGAGGCTGATAACAGAGTCTGCAGAGACTAGATCTACACAGTCTGGACTTCTAGAACGACACAGTGCTACTGTACGATCAGTGGAGCTGATAGGATGGGCAGAGTTCATTCCAAACCAGGGGTGGTCATAATGTTCTGATATGAATACGTACATAAACTAGTGGCATTAGTGACCAGTACGACTGTATTGCTATACACTGAAATATATACACACATAAGAAGTGTGAGAGACATATGCAGGCATTATTGAAAATAGCAGGGCTAAATTAATTAGTTAGCATTGAGGTAGCATCATGCTAACCTGGTGTACATAGAGTTCCATTGCTTTTTAGCCTTGTACTAAAGCAGCAACCTTCAGACCCTGAGCACATCTCAGCTGGTCGACTGTGTGGAGGAAACGGGGCGCAGTGAGCATTTCTCTGAACTGTCGCTTTAAGGCTGGGTAATTGTTTACACCTCCCGCTTCCACACCTGAGATCCTCCTCCTGTGTAAAGCTAGCGTGTGTCCTGGTGTAGCGCTGCGGGAACTCGCTGCCATCGCACCAACATATGGCCCACCGGTGCACTCTGGGCAATTTGAGCTCGGCGCTAGTGTTTCAGCATGGGAAATGTGCCGCGCTAATATTAGATTCCCGCTGAGCGCAGACCGGCAGCGCCGCTACCCTGGCTAAGCGTTTATACGCTCAGATAGAGAGGGAGGAAAACACAGTCCAGCTTCTGCCTGACCTGCTTCTGATGGACACTCTGCTGTTTTTCCCTGTTTTGCAGACCGACGCGGAGCTCTGAGAGGGTGAGTGTGTGATGCTGCTGTTTTTTCACCTGTCAGAAATGTATTGTTTATTATTATTATTAATTTATTATATTAAAAATAATATCTGTGCAGTCGGTCAGAACATCTCAGTATCATCAGTTTCTGATTGATCCAGCTGAAAGCAGAGCGAGTGTAAATACCATAACAGGGGTTAGCTGTGCCACACTGAGGGACTGAGGGGGGCGCTGTAACAGTCACTGACAGTCACAACTCTATTAATTCAGTTCAGTTCTACACTGACCGGCTTTCCCACCTCAACACGTCAGAATATCTGCATCTACAGTACGCTCCTGACCCACCATCACATCTACAGTACACTCCTGACCCACCATCACATCTACAGTACACTCCTGACTGACCCACCATCACATCTACAGTACGCTCCTGACCCACCATCACCTCTACAGTACACTTCTGACTGACCCACCATCACATCTACAGTACACTCCTGACCCACATTAATCACCTACACATTGATCTACACATCAAACACACCCGTCATCAAAACACACACTGTTTGGGTACAGAAACAGTTTTCAGGGGGAATCTGGAGAAACATCTGTCTGATTGGTGGGAAAACTGGTAGACAGCGTTTCTATGGGAACCTGAAAAGATGACCAAGAGCAGGTTCTACTGGAACCAGTTTAACCACTGAAAATATCCATATTACCTTTCAGAGCTTCATTAATGGCTTATTAATCTTTATTATTATCCAGCCGCTGCTGTATGCGACTCCTTAAACACTGTATTGGTGTATTTATGGTACGATACGCGTCCTGATATTCAGTGTGGGGGTTTTCTGAACAGGCCGCTTCCTCTGTGTGGGTCTGTGTTGTTTGGGCGGGGAGCTAACTGTTGGAAAACAGAAACCCTATGTTTTCATCATGCCTGCATATCATCTGCTGGCTCGTTCCCCCACTGGGTTGCCAGATTCTTGTTTTTAATTGGGGTGAATTTGAAACTGAAATGTTTTGCAGATGAATTGGTGGGCTGTGTTATTTCTGAGGTATTTTATAAGACAGTAGAATACCCCGATATTAAACACACTGACTATATGGTAATCATACTAACAATAATAGGAATAGTAACAATAGTAAAAGTTTTAGCAGTTAAGGGGTTAAAATACAGGCTGGCTGAGGTGTGTGTGTGTGTGTGTGTGTGTGTGTGTGTGTGTGTTTATGTGTGTGTCTCTACACAGTGTGAGCTGGTGGCCAAAGTACAGCAGAACAGTGTGATCAGTGCAGACCAAGGGAGTGTATCCAAGCGCCCATGCAGTTCAGGTGAGTTTCCCTTAATACTTGACATACACACACACCTGAGGTACACACACCTGACGTACACACCTGATGTACACCTGCAGCTCCAGTAGAACCATCAGGCCGGAGTACAGGTACCGTACTGTCCGTAATCACCAGAGAAGCAGCAGAGAGAGATTTGGGTTAAAAACACTGGAGTTTTCCTTTATTTCAAATTAAACACTGTATTAAACTGTGAGTGTGTGTGTGTGTGTGAGTGTGTGTGTGTGAGTGTGAGTGTGAGTGTGTGTGTGTGTGAGTGTGTGTGAGTGAGGGAGAGAATCTGTGTGTAGATGTACTTCTAGTTTCAGTGTCAGTAATATGGTAATATGCTGTGTAAACACAGCTGTGTGTCCACCGTCTCCTCCAGCAGACAGAAATAGTCAGTAGAGTGGACGGTGTGTTAGCAGGGGCATCTTCAGTTACACCGCTGGTCAGTACTCTCCCTGCTTTCACCTGAATTGGTTCTGATTTCGCTCTCGTTTGGAATCGGTTCTGATTTTTGTTTGAGCCTCGGTGTTGATCGGTGTTGATCCTCAGGGCTCAGTCAGCCGTCTCATTCAGCTGCTGACTGACTGAGCACACAAGCTAAAGGCTACACATTAGCAGTTAGACAGGGGGTTGCCTCAACCCAAACCCCTACAGCTAACATGCTCTCACACACACACACACACACACACACACGCACACGCACACTTGGAGAATCCTGCTGCATGTGTTATTGATGAGTGTCAGCGGTTCTGTGAGCTGGTGTGTGTTACCTGAACACTGCGCTGCTCAGCGTTGGGTTACACAGCCGGGTTTCACTTTCACACACCAGGCATGACAACCATACACACACACACACACACACACACACACTTTCTCTCTCTGCCCACCACCCCATCTGTCCAGCCACCTGTCAGTAGGAGTGTTGACCACTCTCTCTCTCTCTCTCTCTCGCTCGCTCGCTCGCTCGCTCTGTAGCAGGTGCACCTGTTAGACCTGGCTACCTGCCTGTAGCTCAGGTTATTAGCAACTTAATCCAAAGGCTAACTGACCGTACTAACATTAAAGGAGCAGTTCAGAGAAAGGCAGAGTGTCAGTACTGATCTCTGAGCTCAGATTCAGCCCATCAGTCCAGACACGTGTAATATCTGACAGGCTAGGCTAACGCTGCTAACAAACACTGGACTCAGACTGTCACCAATCTCATCTCTGTAAACACGCCCCCAAAACCTAGTTTCCCTCAGAACTCTTCCAGATCTTCATGAGTTTGGTTAATGGATGTGAGTCAATAGAGTGTCTACCTGTAAAAATATATAACATACGGAAAAAAAACAAATAAACATAAGATTTTAAACTCTCACTGACTGCTGACCTTCTGATTATTTGGGTTTATTCTAATGTTATATAGAGTTAATTACAGGTAGACACTCACTGACCACTGACTTTATGTTTATTTGGGTTTATTCTAATGTTATATAGAGTTAATTACAGGTAGACGCTCTCACTGACCACTGACTTTATGTTTATTTGGGTTTATTCTAATGTTATATAGAGTTAATTACAGGTAGACACTCACTGACCACTGACTTTATGTTTATTTGGGTTTATTCTAATGTTATATAGAGTTAATTACAGGTAGACGCTCTCACTGACCACTGACTTTATGTTTATTTGGGTTATTCTAATGTTATATAGAGTTAATTACAGGTAGACACTCTCACTGAACACTGACTTTATGTTTATGTGGGTTTATTCTAATGTTATATAGAGTTAATTACAGGTAGACACTCTCACTGACCACTGACTTTATGTTTATTTGGGTTTATTCTAATGTTATATAGAGTTAATTACAGGTAGACACTCTCACTGACCACTGACTTTATGTTTATGTGGGTTTATTCTAATGTTATATAGAGTTAATTACAGGTAGACACTCTCACTGACCACTGACTTTATGTTTATGTGGGTTTATTCTAATGTTATATATAGTTAATTACAGGTAGACACTCTCACTGACCACTGACTTTATGTTTATTTGGGTTTATTCTAATGTTATATAGAGTTAATTACAGGTAGACACTCTCACTGACCACTGACTTTATGTTTATTTGGGTTTATTCTAATGTTATATAGAGTTAATTACAGGTAGACACTTCAGATATACACAATGTTTACTGTATATATTCTGTGATATAAAAAATGTATCACTCTGCTTCTCTCTCGCTTTCAGAGGGAGCAGCAGTGGATGTGTCTTACATTATTGATCAGCTTGTAGAAAACAGGAACAGAGGATCAATACTGACAGATCACTCCCACTGATCGGCTCAGCTGTGTATGGCATCAGAGACCCAGTGTAAAGTAACATATACTTTCTCTCTCTCTCTCTCTCTCTCTCTTTCTCTCTATGTCTCTGTCCCTCTCTCTCTCTCTTTCGGTGAATCAGAGGAGCTGATGGAGGAGCTAAAGAGCCAGGGTGACTTTACTGAAGAGAGCCGCAGTTCCCCTCTTGGTCAGCAGGAGGAGACAAAAACACATGTCTACGATTCCTCCCCCAGCCCTACCTCCTCTTCTCTCTCAGCCACGCCCTCTTTAACTGTGACTGACAGCCCCCCAGCTGGCGGAGGAGGGGAGGAGGAGGGCAAGAGACCGGCAGATACACATACACACACTCCAGTGGCCGAGCTGACCGACACACAGCGGGCTGAAGGGCCTGGAGTGGCAATGGAGGGAGGAGGGGAGTCTCTGGACACTGGGCAGGACCTGGGTTCGGAGCGGGTGGACGTGGCGGAGACGGAGGAGAAACGAGGAGAAGACGAGGTAGAGGTTGAGGAGGCGGTGGAAGCTCTGGAGCTGGAGGCTGGAAGAGAACCACAGGAGCCACTGGATCTGGAGGTGCCTGAGCTGAGAGTGGAGGAGGAGCTGGAGGAGGAGGGACACGGCGTGGAGACGCTGGAGAGAGCCGACACGCTGGACGACCTGGCCAAACGCATCCAGGTGGAGGAGGTAAGTGGAGCTACACAGCTCTCCCCACACAGCAAGTTTTCATTTTTAATTTTCTTTTTTTTTTTAAAACCATTGAAAAACACCATCGTCCATAAATTCCTGGTGAATGGGCCTGGAGGTCTGAGCCTTAGTGGTCAGATTTGGGAACAGTGTACTGAGGTAATTTTGTTGGAATCAGTTTTCTTGGCCAAAGTCTCTGATCTGCAGAAAACGTCCAGTATTTGAATTAAGAGGAGCATCTGAAATCAGACCATGCATACCCATACCACCCATACCCATACAAGTAGCCATTCATGCCTTTTTACCCGTACTAATACCTGTTCATACTCATACCAGTGCCATCCCTTCCTATCAGTGCCCATACTGATACCCATCTGTACACAAGAATTCAGCTCCAGACACTAGGAACACAATCCTGGGCAGAATCTTTCCTTTCTGTTCAGCAGTGATATGGAGCAGGGTAGTCCTGAACTGGCATTTTGCATATTTGTGTGAAACAGCCACACACACACACACACACACACACACAACCTGTAGTCAAAGTTAAACTACATTAACTCCACATGAGCGAAAGTGTTTAAAGGTTTAAGGTAAAAGTCCACACTGACAAACTCCAAACAACTGCTCTAAATTAATGCACTATATGGACAAAAGTATTGGGACACCTGCTCATTCAGTGTCTCTTCCGAAATCAAGCTTATTAAAAGAGCTGATCCTGCTTCTGTTGGAGTAACTGTCTCTACTGTCCAGTGAAGAAGACTTTCTACTAGATTCTGGAGGAACATTGCTGTGAGGATTTGATTGCATTTAGCGGAAAAGGGTTACTGTGGTCAGGATGTTGGATGATTGATCACCACCCCACCTCATCATCCCCAACTCATCCCAAAAGTACTGGATGGAGCTCCTCCACCATCATTCCAGAGAACACAGTTCCTCCACTGCTCCACAGCTCCTCAATGCTGGGGGGCTTTATACCCCTCTAGCCCACGCCTGGCATTAGGCAGCATGGAGCCAATAGGGTCATGAAGTTGATCCGCTCCAGAGAGTCCTATTCTATTGACAGTACTTCTTCTCTACAGTGTCAGCAGTGGGTGAAGAGGTGTCCACAAACATTTGGACATTTAGTGTAGTTCACAAACGGTTGCATGTAAGCGCCTGGTTCTGTGCATGTCACTATGTTAGCTACATGGTGTGTGTCTCAGGGTCAGTGGGGTGGATTTAGAGGGTGCTTGGACCCCTTTGAGTTGCTGCTGTTTATGACCGCTGGGTCACATGATTAGCATTTTGGCAACAGAGCACAATAGCGCTGAGCACACGGCTAATATTCAGCTGCTGAAAGCTCTTATTGTTGCACAGTGCGGCTACAGGCGTCCAGCCGGCCGCTCTGAGGAATCCAAAGTCCAGTCGGGCCTGATATATTCCGCCCTATAGCGTCATCATGACATCACACACACACACACACACACACACACACACACACACAGAGTAAAGGGGAAATGTCTGCTCCAGTGTTTCCAGTTTGGAAATAATTAAAGAGCTGACCTCATGTGCCAGTGACCGAGCTTAAGCTTTAGCTTTAGCCACATTTTTCTTTACACTGGAGCTGAGAGGCTAATATAGCTAACAAGTAAGGCTGGGCGGAATGACCAAAAATGTTTATGATTTTAATATTTTGGCATTTTCACAGTATATTATGGTATATTTTGTTTATTTATTTATTCATTTATTTAAAGGCATGGAAGAGTTGCATAATCAATTATTTATATTTATTATTTATATTTAACTGTTAAAATTGACAGAATTGGCGTTCCTCTGGCACTCCTATCCAGAGCGAAATGCAAGATTACCTGTATGAGGTAGAGCCAATGTAGTGTCCAGGGGCAGTGGTGGCTCAGCGGTTAGAGCTCCGGGATATTGATAACAGGGTTGTGGGTTCGATTCCCGGGCTCAGCAAGCTGCCACTGTTGGGCCCTTGAGCAAGGCCCTTCACCCTCTCTGCTCCCCAGGCGCTGGAGTTGGCTGCCCACCGCTCTGGGTGTGTGTGTGTTCACTGCCTCTAACACATGTGTGTGTGTGAGTGTGTGTTCACCCCCAGATGGGTTAAATGCAGAGGACACATTTCGCTGTACAGTGACAAATACGTGCACCTTTTTTTTTACCTTTAGTGTTAGGAGTCTAGCCCAAAGACTCTCACTAGAGTAGTGCAGTATAGTCACCCAGGCCGGGAATTGAACCTCCCACATGGTTTTGTAGTTCACTAGCAGGTAGTGGTGTTATTCATTGAACCAACCACTACAGTTCCAGTTCCCTTGGTTTTACAGAAATCCTTATCACACTATATCACATATGTATGTGTATATCATAGTATATCACAATCTATCACAGTGTATCACAGTAAAGCTGGTATTGAAAACTGGCCTCTCAGTATCAGTAAGCATGTCTGTGTAGGTTAACAGAGGCTTTTACTACTGATACACATATTTACCAACTGAAGTGTAGATCAGATGTGTATATAGCTCAGATAGCAGATCTCTGCAGTCTGTAGCAGAGAGGGAGCTTTCAGTGAGGCTGTGGCTGAAGTGTCTCACCGAGCTGCTGCCTGAGCTCACCTCTACAGACCATAATCTCTACTTCGCTGAGTGGCAGGGTTCGGCTTATTTGCAATCAGGCGGCCATGAAGACCACCCAGGGGCGTGCTAGCTTACTGTCACATTAGCGCTAAGCGTTTATGATGTTTCCAAGGCTGAGTCTGAAACTGAAAGCTGCCTTCTCGGACAGTTAACGAAGGCTGAGGTACCGAGTCGCGTCCGAATCAACTGTATGAAATGCTGCCTGCTGAGGTACCCTAATTTTTGAAGTCAGCGTAGGTGTATCCTTTGCTGTGTTGCATATCCCAAGATCCTCTGGGTTAAAAGGATAAAGGTAAAGGATAAAGGTGCACGTATTCGTCACTGTACAGCGTGGACTGTACAGTGAAATGTGTCCTCCGCATTTAACCCATCTGGTAGTGAACACACACTCACACACACACGTGTTAGGGGCAGTGAGTACACACACACACCCAGAGCGGTGGGCAGCCAACTCCAGCGCCCGGGGAGCAGAGAGGGTAAAGGGCCTTGCTCAAGGGCCCAACAGTGGCAGCTTGCCGAGCCCGGGAATCGAACCCACAACCCTGTTATCGATATCCCGGCGCTCTAACCGCTGAGCCACCACTGCCCCTATAATATTTTATTTCTGCAGAGAAACGGTCAGTGTAATAGCCAGCTGTCTTCTGTTTTAGACACGGACAAAATATTAGACACAGGCTCTTTTTGATGAAAAAACAGGAAACGCAGACTGAAGGACAATTTCAAAAGGTACAGAATAAACCGCCAGACCACTCCTACTGACCAGGACTGTAAGCTCACCTCCCACCAGGTAGCTCATACTGTTCCCACAATAAACCAAAACCCAGAATGAAGGCTTCAGCCAATTGTATAGGCTTCCATGCTTCCATTACATGTTAGCTACATTAGCCTCGCAGGCAGAGGCTCTGCTGAGCTTTATGAGACTTTGAGGTGAAAGCAGGGCTGCGTCTGAATCTGTAATGAAGAGTTAATGGCTGTTTACTGGAACCGAGCGCAGCTGAGCTGACTGAGCACTGGATCTGTCACCAAGCAGGACGCTACGGTTTAGAGAACCACCAGAGTGCCTTCCTGAAGACAGGGGTCATTTGGCTGTATTTAGGCTGATGGAGCGAGAGCATCATTGAGGTGTGGTTCTGATGTTGGATGATTATTCGTTTGCAATCGAGTCATTTCAGAGAACCCCTGTACCCCTCCAGCCCACGGCTGCTCCAGAGCGCCACGTTCTATTGGTTCTATTGTATACAGTCATGTGGGAACACCTGTGTTAGACACCCTAAAAAAGCTCACTCAGTAGAAACAAAAAAGTTTGTTTTCTATGTAAAAGCTGCCAGATAACATATCCAGATATAATTGGCATTAGTGACATCAAAGAGAGGATGTTATTCGTTATTGTTGTTCCCAAAATACAGTAAAATGAAGGTGTTTATTACTGCGGCTAAAAGTGCCAACAGGTAGCGCTGTCTTAGTACACACTATATATATATAAAATATTTTATTATTATATTATTATTATATATATATTATTTTATATATATATAAAACTGTTAAATTAATAATAATAACATATATATATAACATTGTATCTCTAGCTGTTGGCGCTTTCAGCCGCAGTGATGAAGGCCTGTGTTGTGTGTGGGTTTGGATGTTGACGCTGTGTAATAGCTCGCTCTAATTAATGACACTGTTTGTTTCCATCAGTGATGACGGGTGAGTGATAGCACGCCTGTTTTACAGCTGCTGATGATTAGCAGAGAGGAGTGATTGGGCTGCTGTTGTAAATAGATGTTCAGTGGTTTCTCTCCGGGGAAAACGGACGGTGTTATTAATTTTAGCTGTGGTGGAGGCAGTGAGCACGGCACTGATGAGGTGAGGACGTATTAGTGAATCAGCCATGTGTCATCCTGCTAAGTGTAGTGGGGTATAAGCTTCTATTACTATAGCCCCACCCATTCAGCCTACAGCTGTTTAGCCCCACCCATTCAGCCTGCAGCTGTTAAGCCCCACCCATTCAGCCTACAGCAGTTAAGCCCCACCTGTTAATACTAAAACTTTAAGGAGTGTTTCAGCCCAGACTACTTTCTGGATGGGGCAGCCAATCAGAACACAGCTCATTAGCATATCTGAGTGTTGAAGGTGGAGTGTGTGTAACTGTAAGGGAGGCTGGTGTAGAAATGAATTCTGGGTGTTTGAGTTTATAAACACAGACGCTGGAAGTGGAGCTCGGGGGTAGCAGCTCTTTGATGTATCTGCAGTGCTGAGCTGGTGGAGCTGGTGGAGCTCTGTGTATCAGACAGGCCATTAGATTAGATTAGATGAGCTGACCGCTGGTGGTCCGCTGTGTTTCCTGTGCACTTCAGTTTTTCTTAATCAATAGATCCCACTGTGACATCTGACCTCTGGAGAAGGTGTCCTGTCATCCTGAGTGCCCCCCCCCCATAGCAGTCTGACCCCTGTGTGACCTTTCCATCTCTGAGAGGCTGATGATGTCACTGCGCTTGACTCTGTTTCTGCTCTCCCGTTGAGTCTGTTAATATTTCTTTAATATCAAACCTAAAACAGAACATATGAAATATTTAGTATCTTCTGCACGTCTGTATGAGTGGCTGAAGGTCTCCTGCTGTTTGTCTGTCTCAGACCTGTAAACGTCATTGTGGAGCATTTCTGTTGGTCCATTCCTCATGAATGTCTGATACACCAGATTCACACTATGACAAAAAACAGGCTGAGCTCGTGCAGAACGGCGGGGTTCGCATGCTGGAGGGAATATGTAAATCACACAGGAACATAAAAGTAGTAATGTGGTTTAAGCTGGAATGTTTTAAAGAATAAAAACAACAATAAAGCCAATCATAATCATAGTGGAATAATAGTAAAATAAGCAGCAACAGTGATGGAAGCGATAGAAGTGATCCAAAACAAGGAAATTATGAAGAGTGTGGATTGGGTCTTCAGCTGCTTTTAATAATGTATAATAAAGTTTCCTGATCTCACGTAGTAATGAACTGTGATCTGAGATTAAATAAAACTGCCGCTGCGAGTGTGTGTGTGTGTGTTTACAGTAAACTCTGCTGTCTCTCTCAGATCACTCCGGCTGCTGGTTTAGTTTCTATACTGAAGAGGAGAGTCTCTCTGGAGGGGACGAGTTCCACCACTCCGACTCCAAAACCTGCCAGCAAGCGCAAGGTCCGCTTCAGGGTTCCGGACGATGGACTGGACCACGGTGCAGTATTCCCTTTCACACACACACACACACACACACACACACACACTGCAACAATATGCCTAAAGATATGCCCGCAGGTCACGCAGGTCAGAGCTGCAGAAACAGAACCAGAGGCTCTCAAAACCTTCAGGTGTTCAAACTCTGAAGACCCCACAGTGACCTCTGCTGGCTGCTCACACTAATGGCTGCAGACAGTTTTGATTTACTGAAAAACACAGTAATAACAGCAGCAGTCCGGTTCACCTTTTGCATTCTGTCAACAATACGTTATCAATTAATATTTAGAAAATCATTTTTTGACGTGTGTGAACTGATTCCTAATTGTCCACGTCCTTATTGAGGTCTAAATTTTCCTCCACCCTGTACTCTGAGATATCCACTCATTAATCATAATAATGGTACAGAATTACAGCCTATCACAGTGTCTGTTTCTCCTCCAGTCTGGGCTGACCGCTCTGTTCTAATCTCTAACGGTTGGTTTTGAGGTTAAGGAGGTGGGACTCGCCTTTCACATTAAATATTATCAGCTTGTTTTAAAACCAGTGAGCCTTCAGCTCTGATCACGGTCCATTAGAGTCCAGAAGAGTGTTCTGGAGTTTTGTTGGGGTCTAAAGGGTTAAACCACCTCTATTTTAGGTCAGTATTTAGTCTAAATATTATTCCATTATCATCCTCATACTTTTTTACCTGTTTTACCCAACATGCAGATGAAGTGGGAGGAGACTCGTGGTTGCTCCTCCTCCTTCTGTGCCTGGCCACTGTGGTGATCAGCGTGGGCGGGACCGCACTTTACTGCACGTTTGGCGACGCCCAGTCGAGTGTGTGCACGGACTTCTCCCACAACATGGACTTTTACGTCGGTCAGGTTCAGCGGGGGGTGGACGAGCTCCGGCACTGGCTGACCCGCGGCTCGTAGCAGGAGGATGGAGGAGCAGCGGAGAGGAGCGCTAACATCTCTCCGGATAAAGACGGGTACTCCTTAATCTGTAATGCTGTCAGACAACCTAGAACTATATGTTCCACTGTTCTTTACGTTCTGTCAGAAGCTCATGAAGAAAGGACCAATATAAATGCTTCAGTTTGTTTTTAATCTGGATTATTTACTGAACCTGGATCAGAACATACACACTGTTTATATTACTGATTATAATAATACTGATGTTTGAGTTTAATATCGACGTTTAAACCATTTCAGCTCCTGGGTAATTGATTGTGTCAGATTTTACTAAGTATTGTGGAGCATTGCTGTTGGTCCATTCCTCATAAATGTCCGATACACCAGATTCAGCCGAGCTCGTGCAGAACGGCGGGGTTCGCATGCTGGAGGGAATATGTAAATCACACAGGAACATAAAAGTAGTAATGTGGTTTAAGCTGGAATGTTTTAAAGAATAAAAACAACAATAAAGCCAATCATAATCACAGTGGAATAATAGTAAAATAAGCAGCAACAGTGTTAGGTGACTATGGTGTGAATTGCTGTGAGGAGGCTGTGGCGTACCCCCTAAATTACACCCCAGGCTTTAGTCTGGATTAAAGAACTAAAATTCAGGTCTAACTTTAGTGAGCAGTACAGTGTCAGAAATCTCATAATCCAGTCTACTACAGGTTATTGAACCCCTCCACACACTTTGGGAAGAGTGTGATGATGTAGATATCGCTGCTGTCCAATGAAATCCATCCGTTTTTTAGTTTTCCCCTGCTTTGAACCCTGTAGCTGCTTTTGTACACTGTGCAAATAATTTTGGATGAATGGACCAATAGAAGTGCTCTAAATTAGAATAAACGCTTACTTTACTTCCATTGAGAATTAGGAACATTTTTAGGAACATTGTTAGTCACTGTTTTGGAGATACATGTTTTTTATTGGACAGCGGAGATATGCAGTTAGCTCTGGTAACCAGTAACCCATACGCTTCCATTACTTGGTGCATTAGCCTCGTAGCTCCAGTTTCTGGGAAAGTGGAGCACCATTTTTGTCATTAGATGCACTGTATTGCCAAAAGTATTCACTCAGCCATCAAATTACTGAATTCAGTGTTCCGATCAATTCCACGGCCACAGGTGTAGAAAACCGAGCATCTAGACCTGCAGACTGCTTCTACACACACTTGTGAAAGAATGGGTCGCTCTCAGGAGCTCAGGGGAGACTGCGAGCCGGGCCCTCTCGCCCGACATCAGTGTCTGACCTCACAAATATGCTTCTGGAGGAACAGTCAGAAATTCCCATAAACACTAAACTCCTAAACCCTGTGGAAAGCCGTCCCAGAGGAGCTGCAGCTGTTCTAGCTGTAAAGGAAGGCCAGACCTCCTATTAAACCCTATGGATTAGGAAGCGAAAGCAGGCGAGCGAATACTTTTGGCAATATAGTGTATCACACATCATACAGCGCAGCTAAATCCCTCACTATGTATATCCCAGCTTTGAAAACCAGCGCCCCCTGGAGCAGAGAAGTAGCTTAGTGAAAGCTTGGTAAACCTGGGTATTGAACCCACAGCCCCGTGATCAATCACCCAGCGCTCTAACCACTGCCCGAGCAGAGGGAAGGTTAAACTGTGGCTTTAAAGGAGACTCCCTCTCCTTCCTCTCCTCTGTTTCCTCACAGCTGCCCCCACCTCTCCTGAAGGTTCCAGGTCAGTCCGAGCCACTTCCTGTGCCCGTACGTGGCAAGACGAAGCATTCTGCACACCACTGGATCCTGCGGAGGCTGGACGCAACAGCCAGGGTCAGACTGAGCCCGCCGCGCAGGGAACCGGTCAGCGAAACAAAAAACACACCCGGCCACGAGGAAGCCTCCTGAAGGAGCAGGGAATCTCTCGGCCGGTGTAGCTCAGTGTTTACTGCCGTCAACTTCACCTCATGTACAGAGAATGTGTTTTACATATAAGTAAGTCTTAAATCCAGAGTCTTACTGTTCACAGCGTTTCCCCACCCTTCACTACACTACAGACAGCGCTGATTACACCAGGGGTTCTCAACTGGTAGCAGGTCTGGGGTGGATCTAATTTCTCTAAATATATTATTATAGGGCACTTCCTGATATAGGTGTAGGTGTGCTTTTATTTTGGAAGGCGTTAGGTGTGCCGAGCAGAAACATTCAGCTGTAAATTCAGATTTCCTCAAATGTCGCGGCACAACTGCCAGAAAAGACTTCTTTGAATGAAAGAATGCTTTTAAGAGCGAGAGGGCAGGGTGCTGCATCAGAAACTGGACTCCGAGTGGCCTTCGCTCAGGGCAGTGCCGGGTCAGGGTTGCCTGTTAAAGAGGATTTTTCAAATGTAGAAATTGAAGGAAATTCAGGTCCTCCCTTATACAATCCACCCCTGCATTCGCTCAGGAACACAGACGTACGTCAGAGTCTCTCCAATACTGCTGCTCCCGCACATCACTGTACAGCAGTGTGGAGTCCGTGTAGAGAACACTGTAGAAGGGTCTGTTTTTCCCCACAGCAGTGTTCTAGATAGCAGCGCTGCTAGGTAGACCTGGTAGACCTGGTCTCCTCTGTATTAGTGGAGTCTAGGTGCAGTTGGAGCTCTGCAAGGCACCGTGACGTAAACCCACACAGGCCTATATTGGCAGTTCAGTTCTACCAATAAACCAATCAGCATCCTGTATCAGCTCCACCTTAAACCTGCATCCTGTATCAGCTCCACCTTAAATCAGCATCCTGTATCAGCTCCACCTTAAATCGGCATCCTGTATCAGCTCCACCTTAAAGCAGCAGCTTCAGGATCATGCTGATGCTCCTCCACTGACTGGAACAGGGGGAGAGCAGAGTCTCCGTCACTCCCACTCCGGGCCGGAGCGCTGCTGCTGCTACTGCACTATGGAGGTTTGGTGGTGGAGCTGCAGGAGGAGAACCTCTCTCCAGAACTGCTGTGTAACGCTGCAGAACCCATAGAGTCATATTAGTGTAAAATCCTGTAGTATTACTCTACCACCTCAGCCCACATGCTGCTCCATCTTCAGATCAAGCTTCTGCAGCTCTCACACTGTCCAGAAATGCATGTTACTTACTGCACTGGCGTAAAAGTGAATTACACTCCCCAACTGTAGGGGGAGCTCAGGAGCAAAAATACCAATTCTTATGTAATACTACTTTTAGGTACGGACCAGTTGCTGCTCGATTCGCGCCCCCTGCCTGATTGGTGCCGAGCATGTGCAGTCCAACCTGAGCATCCCACAGATGATCCGAAAACCGTGACGTGCTAACGGTAGTTTATTTGAATGTGATGCTCATGTTCTGTCTGGCAGGAGGGTGGGTCAGTGTAGATTAGCTAGCCAGCCAGACACCTGATCCGCTAACAGTTATAGATCATATTTAATATTTAATGTATAAGTGAAGATGAAAAGCTCAGGATGTACTAATGCTGGTTGATGCCACTGGCTCTCGTTACACTCAGCACTAGCGCTAGCCTGCTAGCCAGCGAAAGGGATCGAGTTAGCAGCAGCGCCACCACCGCGTCGTCACTACTGTCGCTACCTGATCTGCTTCCCTGTAATCCACTTTTTCTCCACTGCAGTAAATACAAATCAGGCTTTGAGCGCCCCCTCATGGACACCCATTACAGTCAGCACACTGAAGCTGATCATTTGGACAGAACTGAGACTGGATGCTGCTTTAAACACCATTAATCAAAACCTTCAGAACTCAGAGGTGAGGGAAGACGGTCTGGCCTCAGAACCAGTTGAGAACCACTGCACTGACCCATCTGCAGAGCGGTTAATGGTACCGTGCAGGAGCAGGAGAGCAATACGGCTGGAAGGTCACTCAGTATCATCTGCTCAGGCACGCTCTAGTGAACGCATCTTATGAGGAACATGGTTCTGGCCGCGCTCTCCAGCTCGGTTATACAGTCCTCATGTGTTTATTTTTTGCGGTCTGTCTCGCAGAACATTGCTATACCCAGTTTTCACTTCCCAAGCACAACGTCAGCGTGACCTCCTACAGGAATACCGGTACCTGTCTTAAACCTATCAAGCTAAAGCTGGGTCCTTTACAGATTTATCAGACCAGCTCAGCTACTGTATAACCCTACGTTTATACATTACACCTGTTGGGGGAGAACAGCAGGATCATTTGATTACTATTAAAGCTGGTTATGATTATTTTCTCCTTTAATTTATACTCGTCCTCTGGCCGGCCCACAGGACACGAGTTTCAGTATTTATTTCATTTAAGACTCGAACTTTAACTAAATACCATTTAAATCTAAATCTTAACGCGCATGTCCCCTCTCTCTCTCTCTCTCTCTCTCTCTCTCTCTGTCTCTCTCTCTCTGTCTCTCTCTCTCTCTCTCTCTCTCTCTCTCTCTCTGTCTCTCTCTCTCTCTCTCTCTCTCTGTCTCTCTCTCTCTCTCTCTCTCTCTCTCTCTCTCTGTCTCTCTCTCTCTCTCTCTCTCTGTCTCTCTCTCCCTCTCTCTCTCTCTCTCTCTCTCTGGACGTGATGTGGGAACTCATAGTGACGTGATTTCTCTGTAACATTACTGTAGAGCGATGAACCTCCTCCAGGCTCCGCCCACTAATGTGTTCTTCTATAGCAACCGTTGCTTGGTTAAAACACTAGAAAAAATCCCATTATACCCTAATGAGAGACTGTAGCTCCGCCTCCTCAGTGTATATCACAACACCTACATTTAGAGCATTATTAATATTCACCCTAATGAGAGACTGGTGCTGTGCTGTAGCTACATCACTGCAGCAGTGCTACACTAGATGGTGCTGTAGCTACATCACTGCAGCAGTGCTACACTAGATGGTGCTGTAGCTACATCACTGCAGCAGTGCTACACTAGATGGTGCTGTGCTGTAGCTACATCACTGCAGCAGTGCTACACTAGCCAGTGCTGTGCTGTAGCTGCGTCACTGCAGCAGTGCTACACTAGATGGTGCTGTAGCTACATCACTGCAGCAGTGCTACACTAGATGGTGCTGTAGCTACATCACTGCAGCAGTGCTACACTAGCCAGTGCTGTGCTGTAGCTGCATCACTGCAGCAGTGCTACACTAGATGGTGCTGTGCTGTAGCTACATCACTGCAGCAGTGCTACACTAGATGGTGCTGTAGCTACATCACTGCAGCAGTGCTACACTAGCCAGTGCTGTGCTGTAGCTACATCACTGCAGCAGTGCTACACTAGATGGTGCTGTGCTGTAGCTGCATCACTAAGTGAGTTAGCAACACTAATAAATATGATGCAGGACTATTAGCTGTGCTGCAGTTGTGCTAAGTTAGCAATATTAGCACATCCACTGCACTGCCGCTCTGTGCAGGCCATGCCGCTGAAGATTTCATGTTAATAAAACTCTAAATTAAGCACCATAAAAACCCGCCGGTCCGCCGGACTTCCCGCACGTCTACGCTGAACGCTCGGCGTGTCCGTGGTGGGCGCTGTTCTGCAGTCTCTCGGGGCGGTGGGGATTTTGGCTGCTTTGCGATGGAAGAACGCGTCTGAGGCCGGAGCTCTGAGAGAGGACATCTTTATTTTTATTCAAGAAAGAAAAAAGGAATAGAGAAGTGCATATCTAGTGAAATCCTTTATTTAATTCATTTGAAGTTTGTGTATATACGGCATAAAGACAGATGTATTTGATTACTGTGCTGTTCTTTCTGTTTGTCTGGGGAACGTTTGAAGGGAAATGCAATGAGATCGTCTGTAAACTCCAAGCTGATCCTCCTTGAATAAATCTTACTTGTTAGACTCTGTTGTTTCTGTTTCTTCATAATGTTCAGATTCATTCACCAGACATCCCAGATTTTATTAACGGTACAAATTTAGCAAAAAACACCTTTAAGACTAAAAAATGCAAATGAGCTTTGCTTGGATTGGCTGGTACTGTGCCTCATTCAAAACGCAGTGTGTGCTGAAACCCATTGGGTGGAGCAGAGCTGCTGTAGCCCAGCTAATGATCCAGATGGAGCACTGCAGTCATTACTGATCGTTAGTACCAACCCAAAACAGAGTTTTACTGCTTAAAGGTTCAGAGGAAATGATAACATTCGGTTTTATTGATTGTATTTCTGGGGTTGTGATGTGAGACTAACTGGATTAAAAGGTAAAGGTGTTTGTCACTGTCAGTGAAATGTGTCCTCCGCATGTAACCCATCTGTGGTAGTGAACACACACACACACACACACACTCACTAGTGAACTAGGGGCAGTGAGTACACACACACACCCAGAGCGGTGGGCAGCCAACTCCAGCGCCCGGGGAGCAGAGAGGGTAAAGGGTCTTGCTCAAGGGCCCAACAGTGGCAGCTTGCCGAGCCCGGGAATCAAACCCACAACCTTGTTATCGATATCCCGGCGCTCTAACCGCTGAGCCTCCCCTGCCTCATGCTAAAGCTCATGCTAGCTAGCTATAGTAGTTCTGACATCCTGGCGTGTTCATTCCAGAGTTAGAGACTTTCACAGACACACAAACACTTCAGCCCTCTTGACCATTAAAGACCATCCTGGACCATCTGAAACCAGCAGAAACTGGTCTGGAGCCGGACTGGTCCCACATTATCAGCTCAGAACCTACAGTTACAGAAAACAGTTCATACAGCAATGGCCCAAATGACCAGTCCAGCTCAGCCCAGAGCAGGAAGATTAGACTTTAACTAAACACCTTTTCACCACTGAGCAGGTCCTCCGTTCTGGGCCAAAGTGACCGCACATCAGAGACGCTCTTATCATCCAGACGTTTGGGGTTATTGACCTGACCCGGTCCTGCTGGGTCAGATTACCCCAGTGTGCTCTGTCAGACAGTGACCCGGCGTTTTGCAGGAGTGTGGGATGTGCTGCCCGTGTCTCCTACAGAACTGCTTAGTACTGCTGCAGATCCAGAACACAGGGGTAAAGTGTCCCCAGCGTCCCCAGCGTCCCCAGTGTCCCCAGCGTCCCCAGCGTCTCCAGTGTCCAGGGCCTTTTTCTACCATTAGAAATGTGTGTTTATATCTTTACATTTTGAAAACATTTAAAGTGGATCTGTTTAGCAGTTTCAGATTCTCATTAGTGGATCATTTAATCTGCTTCAGTTATTAATCCACATGGATCTGGGTGTAAACATTAGACATCTGAAATTATCAGTATATTTAGGATTTTTTAATTAAATGATTAAACTTCTGTGTGTTTTAATATAAATCATGACTCAAATAAAATAATAATAATAAATAAAATATGACTCATTTCCGTATTCCTTACCGTCTCTCGGCGACACGCCCCGCCCAGGCTACAAACGGACCAATCAGAAATGAATCTGCTGTTTCTCTGTGGGCAGGGTTATTTTAGCTGATCGTTAAACCCACATTTAACGCATTTCTCATTAGTTAATTAACACAACGCGAGATCGTGATCGACCGGATTTCAGATCATTATAATCTGATTATACTGATTTAATAACGGCGCGAGCTCCTGTTTACGATTCTGACGCAAGTCCGTGTTCTCTCGACGTCGTTTGGAGGACAGGCTGCGCAACCAGCGCGGAGAGTTGATCTTCATTAAACAGACGCTGATCTTCTTTATTCCGCCCGTTTTCCGACAGAGCCGCCCACCTTAGCGGAGGCTGGTCAGTGCAGTGGTCAGTGCAGTGGTCAGTGCAGTGGTCAGTGCCTCATTCATAATCATTTAATAAAATAGTATTTTATTATACTTTATAGATTATGATTTATTTACTGTATTAATTAAACTAATAAAAAACAACTACAGTAACTATTACTACTGTAAATAATCAAAACAGCATCCAGTGAAATATTACTGCTATTTTAAATAATGTGTTTATAATTAGTTATTTAAAATATAATAATAATAATAATAATAATGATAATAATCCTCATTATTCTTGTAGCAGTATGTGGGACCAATCGCTGCTCGGGGGCGTGTTTTCTCCGGAATACGGGTGTGTTCGGGCCCTGCTCCGCTGCAGTGTGTGTGTGTGCTGGTCCTCAGTGTGTGTGTGTGTGCTGGTCCTCAGTGTGTGTAAGAGTGTGTGTGAGTGTGTGTGAGTGTCTGTCCGGTCATGGCTGAGTCTGGCTCTCCGCGCCGGTATCACTTCGTGGTCTTCGGGCCTCCGGCTTCACCGGCCGCTTCGTGCTGGAGGAGGTGGCTCGCTGCGCGGGGGAGACCCGGGAGGAGCTGCGCTGGGCGGCCGCGGGCAGGAGCAGAGCCCGCCTGGAGACCGCGCTCAGAGAGGCCGCGGAAACCCTCGGTACGAGCTAATCACTCCAACCCTGAGTCTCACCCCGCTCTGCTCACTCCCTCTCGCTCTGCTCACTCCTCTCTCTGCTCACTCCCCTCTCTCTGCTCACTCCTCTCTCTCTGCTCACTCCTCTCTCTCTGCTCACTCCTCTCTCTGCTCACTCTCCTCTCTCTGCTCACTCCCCTCTCTGCTCACTCCTCTCTCTCTCTGCGCTCACTCCTCTCTCTCTCTGCGCTCACTCCTCTCTCTCTGCGCTCACTCCTCTCTCTCTGCTCACCCCTCTCTCTCTGCTCACTCCCCTCTCTCTGCTCACCCCTCTCTCTGCTCACCCCTCTCTGCTCACCCCTCTCTCTCTGCTCACTCCCCTCTCTCTGCTCACTCCTCTCTCTCTGCGCTCACTCCTCTCTGCTCACTCCTCTCTCTCTGCTCACTCCTCTCTCTCTGCTCACTCCTCTCTCTCTGCTCACTCCCCTCTCTCTGCTCACTCCCCTCTCTCTGCTCACCCCTCTCTCTCTGCTCACTCCTCTCGCTCTGCTCACTCCTCTCGCTCTGCTCACTCCCCTCACTCTGCTCACCCCTCACTCTGCTCACTCCTCTCTGTCAGCAGCAGCTGGGGGTGACTGGTGCCCGTGTGTACCAGCTGGACCTGTACTGCTGATCATTTCACCAGTCAGAGGAGTGAGCAGCTCAGGGTCTGCTGTCTGTCAGAGAGTCACTGTCTATTTCTAGAGATTTTCTCTAAGTTGTAGGTGATTGTAGCTGCTGAAAGGGTCCTGTTCTATTGGCACTTCATGTTGCATGTTTGAGGGAATAATACAGTACAGTACAGTATAATATTATCTGTATATAATCAGTATAATATTCTTCTTTATTTATGAGATCAATGCATTTTTATGCTTTATTTTTTGCATCCCCCTGAAATCATGACCCCCAAATGGATTGACGTCATCGAGGATCTTTATCATCAGCCCTCTACGTCTGATTATTGCTGTGTGAGCAGTCTGATCACTCTATAAACCTGAGATTCTTTAATGTACTAAAAAAAGCAGTTGGGTTTATCTGCCCCCCTCCCTTCTGTGTTCAGTCCGTCCTCCCCCAATGATTATCGGTCCGGTCAGCCTGCCCGAACAAACTCGCGCTCTGTAGGGCTTCAACACTGACCACTGGAAAATAATAAATAATAAAAGCTTAGAAAGCAGGACGATCATGTTCTCTCTAGATCAGGAGCTGTGAACGAACTCAGTGTCCAGTTCCACCAGGTATGATGGTTTTGCTTTCAGATCTGATTAAAGCTGGTAGACGCTGCTGAAAAAAGCCCAGGCTGGTTAAGCTGGTTTAACTGGTTAAGCTGGTTTAACTGGTTGACCAGTACAGGGCATGTTTTAGTCTGAGTTTGATGGTTTACCTTGACCATCAAAGACCAGCGTTGACCCTCGAAAATCAGCAGGATCGCTGCTCTGCGGCTCAGTGTGGGGTACTGTAATCGTGCAGAACCTCGGGGAGGTTTACCATCTCCAGTAACACAACAGGCCTCTGATGCTGAACACTGTAACACCACGGAAGACGAGCGTCCAGACCTTTTACTGTCCTGCACCGAAGTGGTGGAACAAACTTCCCCTGGGTGTCCGAACAGTCCAACGCTCGCTGTCCTCAAACCCAGACTGAAGACCCTCCTCTTCTGAGAGGACTTGGGTGAAGAGTAGAGTATTATGGTCTGTATATTTGTGTTTAGTAGAGTCTAAGATTAGAGGATCTGAATTTTAGTCTATTTAAACCAGCTGAGGTTCTTCTTCAGTAAACAGTGAAGATCTTCTGTAAGAACTCTGGAGAAGAGCGTCTGATAAACGCTGTAAATGTAAATGTAACACTAAAATGCTAAATTCTGACACAAATGTAAAATGCTAACACTGAAGATTAAAAGGAAATGACGGGGCAGAACCTGCTGCTAATGTGAGCTCACTGATAAACACGGCGCTGACCCATCAGGAGAGGAGCCAGAGTATCGGATCTGGTCGGACTTTGCCTCAGTCGTGTCACCCAGTTCTGTTACACCTAGTTCACCTGATCTCCTTCCATTCCGAGTGTATCAGCCAATCACAATTCAGTAAATAAAATAACTTAAAGTTAAAAAAAATCTCATTATTATTAAAACAGTCTCATAATGACAAATACACTATATAGACAAAAGTATTTGGACACACCTCTTATGCATGCAGGGTCTGCCTTTCCTCACATTAGTGAAAGAATGGGTGATTCTAGAGCTGGACAATATGAGGATATTTTATCATATGGTGATAAATGTTATGGTGATACAGTAAGCTGTTCTGATCATATGGAGGAGACTGTTAGTGTTAATAAACACTGTTCAGCTGCAGGGTTCATTACTAACAGTGTGATTAGACTGAAGGGTTCATTAGATGAAGAGCAGCAGATGTTATAGAGTAGAAATCACTGGATTCAGTACAGGAGAGGATCTGAACAGCAGTTTATAATAATCTGATACTGAAGTCTTTAGTCTGATTACATGTATCGTGATAAATATGTGGTTCTGAAGAGCTCACTGAACTCCAGCGTGGTTCTGTATGTAATAGGAGACACCGCTGCACCAACAACAACAAGTCAGCTGGTGAAATTTCCTCCCTCCTAGATCTTCCTCCATCAGCTGTGAGTGGTGTTATTATTGAACAGTGGAAGAGTTTAGGAGGAACAGCTCACAGAGAGCAGCTCAGACACCGAGTGTCTGTCAGACCACGTAAAGTTACAGAGCGGGGTCAGGGCCGAGTGCTGAGCTCAGAGCAGAGTGCAGAAAAGCCTCCAACTGACTCAGTAACTGAGCTCCAGACCTGCTGCTGCTGCTGGTAGAGCTGCAGAGGGGGACCAGCTCCTTATTAATAATGACTGCGGGGTTAGAACGGGATAGCATGTGAAAGCTCCTGTAGGTGGAATATATAATTGGAATACTTTTGTTCATGTGCGTTGGATGTGTTGGAGTCTGCTGTGGAGGCTCTGCTGAAGCGCTGCTCGCTGGTCTCTGAAGGGCTGTTTTGTGTTCTCAGCAGCTGATGGAAAATTGTGTTGCACTCACATGATCCAGCCTGTTTGAGCCCATCTCCACCCTGAGCTTTTCGGATCTTCCACAGCGCCAGACCAAACAGTTGTCGGCTTATTTTAGTCACGGAAAGCCCCGCCGGTGACTGAAAGGCCATGGACGGACCACACAGAACCTGTGTTCTCACAAAGCTGACCGAGCCAACAAACTGGGGGCTGTAGGACGTCCTCGAGTCGTAACGAGGTTATGTCCTGAGGTCCAGCAGATGGTATAAAGCAGGCGTTCTCAGACTTGTTGTAGGCCACATCCACTGGCCCCCACTGTTTTAACATTACATAATAATCTGATCACTGGAAAATCTGATTTCAGCAGTAATTAGTTTACAGTAATGTTTACATGCTCTAAGACTCTACAGGAGCCCCTCCAAAATCACATTTCTTAATGAATACGTGATGTAGATCTTTACCAACAGTAAACTCGCCGTGCAGGACCAGACAGTCAGACTTTGTGTTGGTTGTTTGTCCCTGTTTAAGGTTTTGCCGCTGAAAGGAGCATTTGGGGTTCACTGTTAACCAGGAAACACTTCTTCACACCTTCGCAACCATGCAGGGCTGGACGATATGGTAGAAATACTGTATCAGGATATTTGTTATCACAGAATAAAAACATCAGTAGCGACAGATTCTGAATCAGATACTGTTCAGATCCTCTCCTGAACTGAATACAGTGTTTTTTATTGAACATTTGCTGCTCTTCACCTAATTAATCTTCATCTAATTACAGTTAAATTACAGTTTTCTAAAAGCACTAAAATATCCTCCATATGCTTAGAAAAGCAGATTGTCTATCACAATACCAAAATGTATCACGATACGATAAAATATCGTCATATTGCCCAGCTCTACATACAATCAACCAATTGACTACACCCTATCAACCACCTGACATCACCTTGCAACCAAATGGGATGCTAAGGCAACCACCAAACACCATAACAACTACATGGGATACCATAGCAGACATCTAACACCACCCTTGCAATCATGTGGGATACCAAGGCAACCAATTAGCAACACCCGAGCAACCATATGGGATAAAGCAGCACCCTAGCAGCAACCTAGAGGGACACCAAAGCAACCAATTAACAACATGACAGCAACCACCTGGAATACCAAAGCATCCACCTACCAACCATATGACACCAGTCTGGTAGACTGTAGGAGCTGCCCGGCGACACCAGAGCAACTCCTTTTTTTTGGCCATGCAAAGTTTAAATTGGTTAGAAAAAAAAAAGAGCCATAGATCAAGAACCCCTGGGGTTCCCTAGACCCCACTTTGAGAACCAGGGGTACAAACGGTTCAGGAACATCCTCTGTCTGTTGTAAACATTTTCACATTTTCTCCTAAGCTGGTTTAGAACATCCAGAACCTACAAACCAAACAGGTTCTAGACTTCAGTACGGATCCGTTCTTATGCTTTGGGAATTGTGGGAAACCCAGTACAGAAACATGCAGTTTTTAAACATCCCAGAACGTCTTCCTTTCTCGCACCGTTACTGATACAGAGGTTCTGAGACGGGCCTGTCTCTGCTCTGTGTGTGTTTCTGCAGGGAAGCCGGAGCTGAAGACGGAGGTGGACATCATCGTGGCTGATGTGGACGATGCAGAGTCGTTAGCTGCCATGTGTAAACAGGCGGTGATTGTCCTCAACTGTGTGGGTCCAGTAAGTGTCCAGCAGCACAATGCCCACAGTGGGGAGCGGTTCTGTACGTGATTAGTTTATGGATGACCGTTAAGCTCCTGAACACTGCACTGTGCCCTCAGCACTGTCTTCACACACACACACACACAGAGCAGTTCATTCTCCTCATTGTGTCACACTCGGAGAACCCAGCAGCCTCAGCGGTTATGCAACGATCATGAACGATCAGCTGCGCCCACTGAACTTTAGAGCTACCTGCAATCTGAGCTGTGATGAGAGAAACGCCAGAATCCACTAAAACATGCAGTGTAGCGTTCATTTACACTTCATAACACCACCTTTATAAAGGGCTTATGAGGGGGTTTATTAATGCTTATAAACGCCATGAAAGCATCAGTAATCAGTTCTAACATATTACCACAGACCAACAACAGGATACCATAGCAAACACCTCACAATGCCCTCAGAACCATGTGGGATAGCAAAAGCAAATCAATTAACAACACCCTATCAACCACATGGGATACCATAGCAACCACCTCCCAACATCCTAGCAACCTAGAGGAATACCAAAGTCACATCCTTCACAGAGACACTTTTAATACCCACTGTTTATTTACTGTTTAACAGATTGCAGAAACTATTTCTAAAATGTGTGTTAATGATTTATTATTTAATTATTATTATTATTATATCATTATTTATACTTAAAACATTTCATTTAAACCGGGGTGCTGAAACTTTTGCTATATTTACAGATTTCATTAGGAAAATGTGCTTTAAATGAGAAAGCTTGTAGCTGATGTGTGTAACGCCAGCCAGCCTGTTGAAGCACCCGTTCCCCTCCAGTACAGGTTCTATGGAGAACCGGTGGTGAAGGCATGTGTGGAGAACGGAGCGCACTGTCTGGACATCTGTGGAGAACCTCAGGTACGTCTCAGCAGCTGCAGAGCACACAAACCTTGACCTTCACCTTTACATCATCAGTTCTGACTGAGGTGCAGAGCTGCGGCCTTTAGCTCTAGCTAGTGTTCAGCAGCAGTAACCTGGAGGGTGTGCAGGTACACACATGGTGGGAGCATCAATAGAGACGTGTATAAGAGTGTGTGTGTGTGTGTGTGTGTGTGTGTGTGTGTGTGTGTGAGGGTAGTAAAACAGCTTGTGAAAAAAGTGGATCTCCTCAAAATCGACCTCACAACTACAACTGCAGTGTTGATGAAGTGTAACGGTTCTGTACGGAGAACATTTCGGTTCTTTAACATGTATTTACACTGTGAACTGTGTGTGTGTGCGCGCACGTGTGTGTGTGTAGTTTCTGGAGAGCATGCAGCTTAACTACCACAGTCAGGCAGCTGAGAAGGGGGTGTACATCGTGGGAAGCTGTGGTTTCGACTCCATCCCTGCAGACATGGGCGTCCTCTACACCAGGGACCAGTTTAAAGGTGGGTCAGCCCTCCTCTGGGCTGGAGCTGCTCGGCTTGGCCGCTTCCAGAGCACCGTGCTGGAAGCTCATGCTGGTGTTGAACAGTCCATAGTGTGTGTTCAGGTTCTGGTGGGTGGGCTTTAGTCTACACTGTGCTGTGTTTGCAGGGACTCTTACAGCGGTGGAGAGTTTCCTGACAGCCAGTTCGGGACCTGAGGTTGGTGCTGTTTCTACAGCTGACTGTGAGCTGTGTGTGACCTGCTGTGTGTGACCTGCTGTGTGTGACCTGCTGTGTGTGACCTGCTGTGTGTTCGGGTCTGCAGGGCGGTTGCATCCATGACGGGACGTGGCAGTCGGCTGTGTACGGCCTCGCGGACAGCGGTAAACTTCGCAGCCTGAGGAAGAAGTTCGGGCACAACCCTCTTCCTGTGGTCGGGACGAAGATTAAACGAAGGTACGGATCAGCAGCAGCTTCATCACTGACTGATCTGCTGATCACACTGCATCGGGGGGGCTTCTTATGTCATGATGACCTGGGATACCATACACCAATCCTACCAACCACATGGGCTACCACGACAACCTCTTAGAGAGACCATTGCAACCACATGCTCACTAACACCATACCGCTTACCTAGCAACACCATAGCAATAACCTGGGATGCCATAGCAGCCAACTATCAACCAGAATCACCGCCCAGTAACTACCTAGCAACACCATAGCAACCACCTAAAATATCATATCAACTACTTAGCAAAAAATGTATTAATTAAGTATGTTAGCAGAATTGTCAGAGCTGTGGGGCCCAGTGTAATATCTTTTTATGGGGGATATACCTCAGAATATCTCAGCACAATTCAAAAAACTGAAATAACCTATATGAATGAATATATATGTGTGTGTGTGTGTGTGTGTGTGTGTGTGTGTGTGTGTGTGTGTGTGTGTGTGTGTATGTGTGTGTGCACAGGGGTGCCCTGTTCTTCAGTGATGAGATCCAGCAGTACTCTGTTCCCTTCATGGGTGCTGATCCCTCAGTGGTGAAGAGAACCCAGAGGTTCCTGTGTGAGGAGCACCAGGAGTCTCCGGTTAGTAACAGCCCTGCGTCTGACCTGCTGATACGGTGTAGAGCAGTGGTGTAGTTAATCATCTGTACATGTTCCTAATAGTAAATGAAGGTGAGGAGCAGCCAGTGAGGGTTATTAGGTAATGCAGGTGAGCTCTGGTGCTGCCCGGTCAGCTCTGGCTCTCTGTAGCCTGTGGTCAGGTTGGCCTTTTCAGGTGGAACAATTATTTGAATTTGAGCGGTTTCTGTGGCTCTTCCTCAGGTTCAGTATGGAGCGTACGCTGGGGTCGGAGGAGTGTCCTCCGTCGTTAAACTGCTCTTCGCTGGTCTGATGTTCTGGTTTCTGGTGAAGTTCAGCTTTGGCAGAACGCTTCTGATCAAGGTGAGGCACTGTTTACATTCTGAGGGTAATTCGTTTCTTACTGTCGCTGTGGTCAGACTTTCTGAAATTCTGGACCTTCTCTTCTCTTCTCTTTTTGGCTTGTAGTTCCCAGAGTTTTTCTCCTTTGGCTTCTTCTCCAAGGCTGGTCCAACAAGGAAGCAGGTATTTTGCACTATTGCACCCATTGCTGACACAGATGTGCAAATGCACACACACAGCTTGTCTAGTCCCTGTAGAGAAGAACTGCCAATAGAATAGGACTCTCTGGAGCAGATCAACATCATGACCCTATTGGCTCCATGCTGTGGAGCTGTGGAGCAGTGGAGGAGCTGTGTTCTCTGGAATGATGGTGGAGGAGCTCCATCCAGTACTTTTGATGTGATGAGTTGGGGAGCTGGTGAAGCTCTTGTTGCTGAGTGCAATCAAATCCTCACAGCAATGCTCCTCCAGAATCTAGTAGAAAGTCTTCTTCTCTGGACAGCAGAGACAGTTACTCCAACAGAAGCAGGATCAGCTCTTTTAATAACCCTGATTTCAGAAGAAACAATGAATGCACTCACTATAGAAAAATCAATCCCAGCACATTTACCCACTATAAACCAGTTAGACCAAGAACCACAGATACCAGTCCAGAGTGTGTACCACCACACACACACACACACACACACACACACACACTGCAGTGTGTAAAGGAGTTGGGATCAATCAGTCCAGAAAGTCTGATTATAGAATCTGATACTGAAAATAAATAGATTAACTAATAGATTAAATAAATAGATTACCAAGTAATCAGCAGCTCGTCTGATCTAAACTTTGGGGCTGGATTATTATTAATACACACACACACACACACACACACACACACACACACACACACACACACACACACACACACATCAGATCGGATCAGATCAGAGTCGGCTGATGCTCTGCATTAAGAGTCAAAATAACTGGATGGGGAAATTCCTACTGAGGTTCAGCAGGGATTTTTTTGTTAACAATTTTAAAATCACATTTTCTAACTTGCTGTGTGTGTGTGTGTGTGTGTGTGTGTGTGTGTGTGTTTTGTGCAGATGGAGGGATCTTCTTTCCGCTTTGTGTTCTATGGAGAGGGCTACACTGAGGGTCAGGACCCGTCACAGGGGAAACCTAATTCCAAGATCCGTACACTCGTCCAGGGACCAGGTGAGCAAAACACAAGACCTTCCCACAAGACCTTCTGACTCAGTCATTATCTAGAACATCACAGTTTGGTTCTTGTCAAAGTGTCTCAGATTCTTACGCTTATCCATTTTTCCTGCTTCATCACCTTCATCACCTTCAAGACCTGACTGTTCTTCATTCACTGTCTAATAGATCCACCCCTAACAGGAGCCGCTGGACCCAGATCAGTGTTCTTCACTTCAGCTGGTTTTAATGTTATGGCTGATGGGTGTAATCACTTTTTCTTGTGCGCTGCTGTTTTGCAGAAGCTGGTTATGTGGCAACACCTATCGCCTTGGTTCAAGCAGCGATCACCATCCTGAACGAACCTGGTTCTCTTCCTCAGAAGTGAGTGAGATGTTCTCTTTGTGTTCTCACCTGCTGAGACGTAGGAGACAGTAATGAGCCTTAGAACACTCTGACCTCTGATGAGGTCATTGTGACCAAGTAATTTTCCAGATACAAGTGTAGCTGGAAAATCTCCATAGAAAAGCTCTGACCAATAGAATGGGCCGCTCTAGAGCAGCCATGATCACATGACCCTAAGATCACCGTGTCCTTTGCCAAGTGGGGGCTAGAGGGTGGAGTAATAGAGCTCCATCCAGTACCTTTGGGATGAGTTGAGTGGCAGAACTAATTATCCAACATCAGAACCTGATCTCAACAATGCTCCCAGTCTCATGGGGCTGAATACAATCAAATGCTCTTCACAGCAATGTTCCACCATCTAGTGTAAAGCCATCTCAGAGGACTACTGCAGTAAAGGAGGACCACCTCACAACTGCTACCCCTGACATCAGGAGACTCAGTCTACAGCTTAGGAAGAATCAGAAGGAAATACAGTGTATGGACAAAAGTATTGGGACACATGCTCATTTTGTTTTGTCTGAAATCAAAATTATTAAAGAGATTTTATCCTGCTTTTGTTGGGGTAACTGTGCTGGAGGATTTGTGAGGATTTGATTGCATTCAGCAAGAGCGTTAGTGAGGTCAGGATGTTGTATGGTCACCACCTGACCTCATCCCCAACTTACCACCTACCACCTTATCCTAAAAGTGCTGGATGGAGCTCCTCCACCATCATTACACAGTTCCTCCACTGCTCCACAGCTCAATGCTAGGGGGCTTTATACCCCTCTAGCCCACGCCTGGCATTAGGCAGCATGGAGCCAATAGGGTCATGATGTTGATCTGCTCCAGAGGGTCCTATTCTATTGGCAGGACTTCTTCTCTACAGGGACTAGACAAGCTGTGTGTGCATTTGCACATCCGTGTCAGCAATGGATGCAGTAGTGTTTTATCATTGTATGGGTCTTTCTGTGGGCCGTGCTCTTACCCTTGTAATCTCTGTTAATTCTGCAGGGGTGGGGTGTTCAGTCCTGGAGCTGCTTTCGCCAAGACCACCCTCATCGACCGCCTCAACAAACACGGCATCCAGTTCTCTGTGCTTTAAGGCAGACCTCTAGCGCTGGTCCATTTACTCACTCGGACACGGGGAAAATTACCCAAATACTTTAAAGACCTGGATACACTAAAGACGTGCGTTTAGGAGGGGGTTATGTTATATTATGACTTTAAGCTGGATTCCTGTTAGGGCTGGGCGATCGGGCATAAATATAATATCACAATACTACAGAATACTGATACTAAAATTTTCACAATCCACAAAATAACAATATTTATTTTCTAACATGAAAACTGTGAATGGACCGCATATCAAACCTACAGTACAAATATTTTAAATATATAATCTTTTTTAATATTGAATTAAATATCGAAATGAAACTGGCAGTTGATTGATGTTCTTCTAGCTCTACCACTGCTCAGAAAAGCATCTAATTTTGTCATAATTTGAATCTGGCAGATTTATATTTCACTTCATAGTGTATCAGAATTTCATAATGAATGGACGAATAAAAATGCTCTAAAATGATTTGGAATAAAATCTTTGTACATCAACGTCCATTAAAATTTAAGTTTTTTTCTTTTTAGGTTTAATTTGAGAGATTTTGCACATTAGCGATGATAATACATCAATAATAAGCTTAAAATAATTGATAATGTCCTCAATACAGACTGAATTAGAACATTTGTAATGTAATAAGTGTGTTTTTAAGCTGTTTTATATCCAGTAGGGGGAGCTAGTAAAGTCATAGGTACAGGTAGAGTCAAATGTGCTGCCCATTTGAGCAGTCCTTTACATGTTAGGCCACCGAAGCCCTGAAGATCACAGGGTTCTCCACCCAAAGGTCAGTTAATCGATGCTGTAGCGTGATTGGTCCGATGCCCAGCCCTGAAACCTGCTCAGGTCTCTCTGTCCTCTTCGTTGATTGAGCAGCTGAGGTGTTGGAGGTCTTTGAGGGCGGGGAGACAGCAGTTAGCTCCTCGTTGTTCGGAGCAGTGATGGGTTTTAGTGTGTCCAGGTCTCTAACCTGGTTCGTGCTGTGTGTTATATAACCTGAGCTGTGTTCGCTTCCGCTCGCCCCACACCGCTCAGCTGCTTGCTCCCATCGCTCTTCACTGGACCTGGTTCTGCTGATCCTTCCTGTTTGGGTTCCTGCAGGGTAGGCAGGGTTCCTCTGTAATGGCTGTATTTTGACCCCCAGTTACTTTTGCACTAATAGACTAACAGCTGCAGGTCTGAGAGAGGAGAACTCAGTGGGAATAAAGAGGAAAAGTTTTGAAAAAGGTTATTTTGATATGGTGATTGTTGATCTGAATGATTAGCGGACCTTTTGATTGTGGAATAGAGATTTAACAGCTTTATAAATGAGTTCATTTCACACCCAAGTAAAACCTGTATAAAATGGAATATTTTTGGGAATGATGGTGGATACAGAATGAAAAGAAATGAAACTGCTTTATAAAACATGTCTAATCACCAAGTGTCTCTGTTTATTTCACCTAGTACCAGTTTAACCAGAAAAACTGAGCCCAAAGCCAAGCCAGTCCAACAGCAGAGCCGCTGAGGGCTGTTCGTACTGGACAGTGCGCTGGGCTGAAGGTATCTGATTAACTTTGTGAAGTATCCTCCAGAGTCACAACCACAGCCTAACTACTCCTTACCGACTCGCTGACTGATACACACACACACACACACACAACGAAAGGAGCAGTTCAGAGAAGAGTTTGAGTGTCCAGACGTGTTCGGTATCAGACCCGAGCTTCTTTAGAAGAGGTTACTCTCCCGTCCGGCTCGGACTGCCCTCAGGTCTGCAGTTTCAGTCTCTCTGTAATCGAGTCTCCCCCAGTTTCCCCTGATCATACAGGTGTATCAGTATTAGTATCAGCGCTCTAGTTCTCAGGAGGGTTTCAGATCAGAGTGCTTTTCTGAATAAGCAAACCCACAGAACACAGATGAGGTACCTCAGCGTTACGGGACGGTCAGGGAGCGGACCCAAGGGCAGAGAGGAAGCCTGTAAGGACAGGCCCTAATCTGTGAGGTAAGGTTAATGTATGGGTGGTTAGTTTGACTGTGGGAGCTTTTGTGTACTTGTGGGAGAACCAGCAACCCTGGCAATGGAGGTCCAACACCTTACCACTGCACCACCAGCAAGCACAGGCAATGGGTGGAGCTGCACCCCTTAAAACAATGAGATAAAAAAAGGAGGGAAACCAAACAAAGGAGATGCCAAGATGGTGTAGCTCAGACTGAGGACAGTTAGCACTAAACCACTGAAGAAAGCAAATGCCTCTCTCTCTTGCTCTCTCTCTGAAGGAGCTCTTAAAACACAGGATCAATGCTTCACTCAGACTCTGTAGCTGTGATCTCTTCAGCTTCTCTCTTTCACAACCCTGTGATCTTGTTTTGCAACTTTTCTTGTTCTCTTCTTTCAAGACTTCCTTTTTCAGACTGTTCCCTTTCTTTCTTTCTTTCATCTTTTCAAACTTCTTTCCTTCTTTCTTTCTTTCCTTCCTTCTTTCTTTCCTTCCTTCTCTCACTTCTCTCACTTCTCTGTACCGTACCGGTCACCCCTCTACAAAGGTGTGACAGAGCAGGGCCCTTTGTCACATCTTTAAATGCTGTGACCACCAGGTGCGTCTGGTTTGCACTGATTACCTCTAGGATCTCTGGGGACTGGAGTTCCCTTGAGTAACCGTGCCTCCCCACTATCGCCACCTGCTGGTAGGTGGCGGCAGACACTGACCCCTTACACTCAGTCTTATTAGACACGGGGTGTTTAATTGTAAGGGATAATGAGAAAGAAAAACGTAAATAGTACATTAAATAGTATATATTATATAAATGATTATATGTATTAAAATGGGTTCAACAGCTTTAAGAACTCATCCTTTCCTCAGTCAGTGCAGCTGAGTAATAAAGGCAGTGGGTTGTTCAGGTAAGTGTGTGTGTGCGTGTGTGTGTAGGTGTATATATACTGTAGAGTCCTGTACTGTATATGAAGCCATTTTTCAACACCCTGTAGGAGAAGCACTCCTTCCCGGTCTGGTCTGAAGCATCAGGAAAGCCGCAGGTCCGGACGGGCTGACAGCTCTCAGCGCTCCGACCAGATTCCAGACTTTTCCCTCTTCCTGCGCACAATTGCAGCCACGTCCTGCTTCAGTGTGGACACACACTTCTCCAGCTGCTCCCCGAAGTCCTTCAGCAGGCGGGTGTGTTCATCGACAAACAGCCGGAGACCCAGCAGGTCCGCCTCCTCCTGCCACACACATTCAGTCCTCTTTATTTGCTTCACTGTTCGTTTAACCAATAGACACACCTGGAACCCTAGCAACCACCTGGAAATTGCTTATGCTGCGTATGTCTTCCATTAACAATTCGGAAGACATTATTGGGACAGTGCAGGTAGTATTTGGAGACAAGAGGTAGTGTTGGGAAAGTGGAGGCAGTTTTAGGACAGTGGAGGCAGTATTAGGACAGTGAAGGCAGTATTGGAGGCAGCATTGGGACAGTGGAGGCAGTTTTAGGACAGTGGAGGCAGTATTGGAGGCAGTATTAGGAGAGTAGAGGTAGTAGGACAGTGTAGAGGTAGTATTGGGACAGTGGATGCAGTATTGGGACAGTGGATGCAGTATTGGAGGCAGTGGAGGCAGTATTAGGAGAGTAGAGGTAGTATTAGGAGAGTAGAGGTAGTATTATGACAGTGTAGAGGCAGTATTGGGACAGTGGAGGCAGTTTTAGAAGAGTAGAGGTAGTGTTAAGACAGTGGAGAGGTAGTATTGGGACAGTGGAGGCAGTTTTAGGACAGTGAAGGCAGTATTGGAGGCAGGACTGGGACAGTGGAAACAATATTAGGACAGTGGATGCAGTATTGGGACAGTGGAGGCAGTTTTAGGACAGTGGAGGAGGTATTGGAGGCAGTACTGGGACAGTGGAGGCAGTATTGGAAGCAGTACTGGTACAGTGGAGGCAGTATTAGAGGCAGTACTGGGACAGTGGAGGCAGTATTGGGACAGTGGAGGTATTATTAGGAGAGTAGAGGTAGTATTAGGACAGTGGAGAGGTAGTTTTAAGACAGTGGGGGCAGTTTTGGGACAGTGGATGCAGTATTGGAGGCAGTATTAGGACAGTGGAGGCAGTATTAGGACAGTGGAGGTGTTATTAGGAGAGTAGAGGTAGTATTGGGACAGTGGAGAGGTGCCACCTACCAGCTGCCACCTACCAGTCCGGCCAGCGGGTCCCCCACCCGCCACCACCCATGGCTCACCCGCCTGCCGCTGCTGCCTGTTTGGTGGCCGTGCTGAAACCTAGATGGACTCGTGTCTGTCTGCCACTATTATTATCACCACTATTAACTTTCTGTTGTTTCTGGTTTAGTAATTTTTATCATTAATGTTTAAATAGTTCTGATCAGAGGAGAACGGGTCGGGTCCCCCTTGTGAGTCTTGGTTCCTCCCAAGGTTTCTTCCTCCAGCTCTGAGGGAGTTTTTCCTTGCCACTGTTGCCGTTGGCTTGCTCACGGGGTCTTTGATCCTTCATGTTATTTCTTCTTTCTTCTCTGTCTCTGTCCTTTATTAAGTACTAATTATTTAAAGCTGCTTTGTGACGACAACAGTTCTAAAAAGCTAAAAAGAGGTAGTTTTGAGACAGTGGAGGCAGTATTGGAGGCAGCATTGGGACAGTGGAGGCAGTATTGGGACAGTGGAGGCAGTATTGGAGGCAGTGGAGGCAGTATTAGGAGAGTAGAGGTAGTATTAGGACAGTGGAGGCAGTACTGGGACAGTGGAGGCAGTCTTAGGACAGTGGAGGCAGTATTGGAAGCAGTACTGGGACAGTGGAGGCAGTATTGGAAGCAGTACTGGGACAGTGGAGGCAGTATTGGAAGCAGTACTAGGACAGTGGAGGCAGTATTGGGACAGTGGAGGTATTAGGCGAGTAGAGGCAGTATTGGGACAGTGGAGGCAGTATTAGGAGAGTAGAGGTAGTATTAGGACAGTGGAGAGGTAGTTTTAAGATAGTGGAAGCAGTATTTGGACAGTGGAGGCAGTATTGGAACAGTGGAGGCAGTATTAGGAGAGTAGAGGTAGTATTAGGACAGTGGAGGCAGTATTAGGAGAGTAGAGGTAGTATTAGGACAGTGGAGGCAGTATTGGAGGCAGCATTGGGACAGTGGAGGCAGTTTTAGGAGAGTAGAGGCAGTATTGGGACAGTGAAGGTATTAGGAGAGTAGAGGCAGTATTGGGACAGTGGAGGCAGTATTAGGAGAGTAGAGGTAGTTTTAAGACAGTGGAGGCAGTATTAGGACAGTGGAGGCAGTATTGGGACAGTGAAGGTATTAGGAGAGTAGAGGCAGTATTGGGACAGTGGAGGCAGTATTAGGAAAGTGGAGGTATTATTAGGAGAGTAGAGGCAGTATTGGAACAGTGGAGGCAGTATTAGGAGAGTAGATGTTGTTTTAAGACAGTTGAGGCAGTATTAGGACAGTGGAGGCAGTATTGGAGGCAGCATTGGGACAGTGGAGGCAGTTTTAAGACAGTGGGGGCAGTTTTGGGACAGTGGATGCAGTATTGGAGGCAGTATTAGGACAGTGGAGGCAGTATTAGGACAGTGGAGGTATTATTAGGAGAGTAGAGGTAGTATTAAGACAGTGGAGAGGTAGTATTGGGACAGTGGAAGCAGTTTTAGGACAGTGGAGGCAGTATTGGAGGCAGGACTGGGACAGTGGAAACAGTATTAGGACAGTGGAGGCAGTACTGGGACAGTGGAGGCAGTATTGGGACAGTGGATGCAGTATTGGAGGCAGTATTGGGACAGTGGATGCAGTATTGGAGGCAGTATTGGGACAGTGGAAGCAGTATTGGAGGCAGTATTGGGACAGTGGAGGCAGTATTGGAGGCAGTATTGGGACAGTGGAAGCAGTATTGGGACAGTGGAGGCAGTATTGGAGGCAGTATTGGGACAGTGGAAGCAGTATTGA
>NC_132887.1:508433-588619 GCF_030463535.1 Salminus brasiliensis
TAGGGAGAGAGAGAGACAGAGAGAGAGAGAGAGAGGGAGAGAGACAGAGAGCCGAGAGAGAGAGAGAGACAGAGAGAGAGAGGAGAGAGAGAGAGACAGAGAGAGAGAGAGAGAGAGAGACAGAGAGAGAGAGAGAGAGGGAGAGAGACAGAGAGAGAGAGAGAGAGAGACAGAGAGAGAGAGAGAGAGAGAGAGAGAGAGAGAGAGACAGAGAGAGAGAGACAGAGAGGGAGAGAGAGAGAGAGACAGAGAGAGAGAGAGAGAGAGAGAGAGAGAGAGAGAGAGAGAGACAGAGAGAGAGAGACAGAGAGGGAGAGAGAGAGAGAGATTTATAATAATAATAATAATAATAATAATAGCAATACTACTATTACTACTTCTAATGATATTAAAAAAACCTTTATAGAGCCCTTTTTACACAGGTAGCAGCTCACTGCTTTACAACAGATACACTATATGTCCAAATATATGTGGACACCACTTTCAATGAAGGCATTTCAGCTACTTTATGTTGCGCCCATTGCTGACACCCATGTCTAGTCCCTGTAGAGAAGAAGTACTGCCAATAGAATAGGACTCTCTGGAGCAGATCAACTTCATGACCCTATTGGCTCCATGCTGGCCTAATGCCAGGCGTGGGCTAGAGGGGTATAAAGCCCCCCAGCATTGAGGAGCTTGTGGAGCAGTGGAGGAACTGTGTTCTCTGGAGTGATGGTGAGGAGCTCCATCCAGTACTTTTGGATGGGAGGAGTTGGGATTGATGAGGTGGGGTGGTGATCATCTTTCAGCATTCCTGACGCTCTTATCACTGAATGCCATCAAATCCTCAGGGGAAGGTTCCTCCAGAATCTAGTAGAAAGTCTTCTCTCTGGACAGTAGAGACAGTTACTCAACTGATTGGCTCCTTTAATACCATTAGTAACAGCTTCAGTGAGGGGTCCAGACCTCGGTGCTGGATATGTACATACTGAGCAGCTACTCCTGTCCTGTCAGACACTGACCGTGTTTTCGGGAGTGCTGGCTTTGTCGATGATGATGCTCTCCTCCGGGGTCATCCTCACACCATCCAGACTGGACACCAGGTGGGAGCATCCCTCTGTGAGGGGAGGGTTACAGATGAAGGACGTGTTTAGAGATTCAGCTCGTTTTAGATCAGAACACGGGGCTGGACTGCTCAGAACGGACCCTCACCCTGCAGACCCCACAGCTCCAGCACCAGTGCGCTGCTCTGCAGGTGGTTCAGCAGCTCAGGGGACGTTTTCAGGGAGGTGAACTGAACCCTGTACTCTAGAACCGGGTTCACGGTTGTGCCACGCGGGCGGAGTGTAGAGCGGCTGAGCGCAGTCGAACATCTGGAATCTGGAAGGGTTTCAATATGAGAGTTAAAAACATCCTCTTTAGCTGAATCTCATTATTCCATAAAACCCAACGGTCCAACGATCAGACCCAAACAATTCATTTAAGAAGTGCTGGAGGAGGGGGTGGGGTTTAACTTTTATCTAATTACTTTTTTGTGATGTCACCAGAACATTTACATAGTATATCAGCCCATTCAGCCTGCAGCAGTTTAGCCCCACCCATTCAGCCTACAGCAGTTTAGCCCCACCCATTCAGCCTACAGCAGTTTAGCCCCACCCATTCAGCCTACAGCAGGTTGGTCCACCCATTCAGCCTACAGAAGTTTAGCCCCACCCATTCAGCCTACAGCAGTTTACCTACACCCATTCAGCCTACAGCAGTTTAGCTCCACCCATTCAGCCTACAGCAGTTTAGCTCCACTCATTCAGCCTACAGAGTTTAGCTCCACCATTCAGCCTACAGCAGTTTAGCTCCACCCATTCAGCCTACAGCAGGTTGGTCCACCCATTCAGCCTACAGAAGTTTAGCCCCACCCATTCAGCCTACAGCAGTTTACCTACACCCATTCAGCCTACAGCAGTTAGCTCCACCCATTCAGCCTACAGCAGTTTACCTACACCCATTCAGCCTACAGCAGTTTAGCTCCACCCATTCAGCCTACAGCAGGTTGGTCCACCCATTCAGCCTACAGAAGTTTAGCCCCACCCATTCAGCCTACAGCAGTTTACCTACACCCATTCAGCCTACAGCAGTTTAGCTCCACCCATTCAGCCTACAGCAGTTTAGCTCCACCCATTCAGCCTACAGCAGTTTACCTACACCCATTCAGCCTACAGCAGTTTAGCTCCACCCATTCAGCCTACAGCAGGTTGGTCCACCCATTCAGCCTACAGAAGTTTAGCTCCACCCATTCAGCCTACAGCAGTTTACCTACACCCATTCAGCCTACAGCAGTTTAGCTCCACCCATTCAGCCTACAGCAGATCTTTCCCTTAGTAGCTGCTGTGCTAATTGTGAGGTATAGGCTTTCAATGTTTATTAGCTACATTAGCGTCTTTGTTTGTTTGGTCATGGTTAAGGAGTCTGACCCGATCTGGACGCCGCGGTTCCGGGCCTCTTTTAGCCAGCGCAGGCCACAGCACTGATCCAGAACCAGCTGGAAGTCCAGACGCTTCCCCAGCAGCTCTGTGGGGTCAATCAGGATATCATCCTCACCCAGCGGTCTGGACACACACACACACACACACACACACACACAGACACACACACACACACACACACACAGACACACACACAGACGCGCAGTGAGATGAATGTGTGAATGTCTGTGAGGTGAGAGTGGGGACACTGGTTCCTGCTGTAAGCTGATGAAGCTCAGCTCAGATATTGAACATGTCTGGGCTGACTGACTGAATCTGGGCTCAGAGATCAATCAGGGTAGTAGACTTTCCACAGAACCCTTCTTTAAATGTCTGATTAGGGACAACCACTGCATATAAGCGTTAGTATTAGAACACTGCCGCTGGGCTCTGTATACCCTCACACTCCTCTCCGGCCTACGCTCTCAGTAAGGGTGAGTAGACTGGACGAGGATTAGGACTGTAGTGTTACAGCGAACTCCTGCTCCAGTCGAGGATGCTCTACTGTAAGTCTATTTAGTCCTAATCTAAGTCCTAACTGGCACTAGGTGTTTAAATACTGTGTACAGTATAGGATACAGAAATGTTACCCACAATCCCATGGGGCTGCAGGGAAACAGCTGGGTCTGCAGGATCGCCTCCTCTGAGCCCTCCGGCCCCACAACCTCCACCTGCTCATCCACATGGATGCGGAAGGGCAGAGACTGCAGCCACAGGTGGGCGCTGCCGAGATGCAGCGGCTCAAGGGGGTCCCAGAAAGGGTCTCTGTCTCTCTCGAGAGTGGGTGGGTCAGCTTCATCCTCAGCCACACCCTCTGTCTGCTGCTGGTACACCTCCTCCATCAGGAACTTACGGTTAATGAACTTCGCCTTTGACCACATCCACACCTGGACATTCAGACATTAATACTTTCCAACGGGTCATTGTTCAGTATCTGCTCTTTTTTTTATTCAGTATCTACTATTAATTATTCAGTATCTACTATGAATTATTCAGTATCTACTATTAATTATTCAGTATCTACTATTAATTATTCAGTATCTACTATGAATTATTCAGTATCTAATATGAATTATTCAGTATCTACTATTAATTATTCAGTATCTACTATGAATTATTCAGTATCTAATATGAATTATTCAGTATCTAATATGAATTATTCAGTATCTACTATTAATTATTCAGTATCTACTATGAATTATTCAGTACTTTTTATGAAACGAACAATAAAAGAACACAAAAAGAATCATCAATAAAAACTAAATCATGTAAATAAAAGTAAAGCATTAATAATGACATCAGTAAAGAAAATGAATGGAGTGATTATCATAAAGAAGCTCTGAATGGATGAAGTGGTGAGTGTGTGTTATGGGGAGCTGGAGGTCAGTAGCAGTAGGTCAGATGGTTTAGAGAGTCTGAGATTCTGCAGTCTCTGTAATTACATTACTCTCTATTCAATTACATCACCATCTGACTGCAGCTCAGAACACCAAACACAGCTCACCTGACCACACTGCTGTCCAGATCTGATGAGATATCAGTCGTATCTTCTTTACGTTACAGTAAGCAGCTGCACATCAGACACAGCAGAAATGAAACTCTCATGTTTGAGGGTCACCTGTTTGCTCTCCACACACGTCACCCTGACCACGATCTCCTTCTCCAGGTCATGACCTTTAGAGTCGGACATCGCCAGGTTCTTAATCTCCAGATTAAACTCCACCCCCTGGAATTACAGCAGCAAATTCATTCATTCAGCCTTTATTTAAATATCATTTCAACACAGCCTATTAAAACCTTATGAAATAAATAACGATATACAACAATGATAAAATAAAAAACAGGAAATACATAAAAATAATAAAAAAAACAAATAAAATCTGTTCCAAACTTTTAATGAATTATTGTCAGAGATTTCAGTGTTTATATATTAGATATAATAAATATGTACATTTGTATGTATAACTTTACAAAACCCACGTCAAGAACACATCAAAGACAAAAACAAACACATGCGTGGTAAACTCAGGACAGGCGTGGTAAAACCAGAACGGGCATGGTAAACTTAGGACTGGTGTGGTAAACTTAGGACGGGTGTGGTAAACTTAGGACTGGTGTGGTAAACTTAGGACGGGCGTGGTAAACTGAGGACTGGTGTGGTAAACTTAGGACGGGCGTGGTAAAACCAGAACGGGTGTGGTAAACTTAGGACGGGTGTGGGAAACTTAGGACGGGTGTGGTAAACTTAGGATGGGCGTGGTAAACCCAGAACAGGCGTGGTAAACTTAGGACGGGCGTGGTAAACCCCGGATGGGCGTGGTAAAACCAGAACGGGTGTGGTAAACTTAGGACGAGCGTGGTAAACCCAGAACGGGCGTGGTTAACTTAGAACGGGCGTGGTAAAACCAGAACGAGCGTGGTAAACTCAGGACGGGCGTGGTAAACCCAGAACAGGCGTGGTAAAACCAGAACGGGCGTGGTAAAACCAGAACGAGCGTGGTAAACTCAGGACGGGCGTGGTAAACCCAGAACAGGCGTGGTAAAACCAGAACGGGCGTGGTAAAACCAGAACGGGCGTGGTAAAACCAGAACGAGCGTGGTAAACTTAGGACGAGCGTGGTAAACTCTGTATTATTCTGGTCTATTCTGGTCTATGTAATACTACTTCCAAACTTTTGAATAGTGATGCAAAAGAAGAAAATCAGATCAACTAAAAGAAAAGAAGAGTGAATGAATGTGAGGACAGTGGGAAGGACTGTCACCTTGTTCAGCTCCTGACTCATCTGATTGGCCTCGGTCACCATGGGCATCAGCCTGATGTAGTCATAGAAGACGGCCAGTAGACTGGGGTCAGGCTGGAGGGACCCTACAGAGACAGAAATACACACAGCATTTACACACACAGCCAAACACAGGTGGGGCTAAATGCTGTAGATTAATCTTCTTGGTTAATTCACTAATGATTTAGTATGTAATATTAAACAGTAGTCGGGGGTGTTGTCTGTGGTGGATGTTTACTTGTTTACATATTTAAGATCATTTTTAATGATTTGAGCCTGAAAGGGTTAAAAACACACACATACTCTGTCCCTGCTCGTCACACAGCGAGTGAAGGTGGATGCCCTCAGCAGCGGCCAGTTCAGACTGGAAATAATCATAATCATAACGAGTCCAGTCCTCTCCAGCCCGCTCCGAGGGGAACCCGATGAACAGGTAGGTGCTGTTAGATCCCAGAATCAGCCGGTCCTTCACAAAACAACAACATACACCCATCAGCCATAACATTAAAACCACTGCAGCTGAAGTGAAGAGCACTCCTGTCTGTCGAGGGCTGGATCTACATATCAGTCAGTGAGTGAAGCAGGAAAAATGAACAAGCGTAAGAATCTGAGACACACACTGTGATGTTCTAGACAACGACTGGATCAGAACATCTCCAGAACATCAGGCGGGTCTCGTGGGGTGTTCCCGCACCTACCAAAACTGCTGCAAGGGAGGACAACCGGTGAACCGGTGACAGGGTCATGGACACCCAAGTCTCTCACTGATGCACATGGAGGCTCCGCCCACTTCACAATGTACAGGACTTACAGGATCTGCTGCTAACGTTAGTCTTGGTGCCAGAGACCACAGCAGGACACCTTCAGAGGTCTTGTGGAGTCCATGCTTCAATGGGTCGGAGTTTTGATGGCATGAGGGGGACCTACTCAACATGTGGTGGTTTTAATGATATGGCTGTAGTGTAAACAGTGTGGAGTGGTGTTAAGGTGGAAAGTGCTGGAACAGGTCACTCACTAAATGCTGCAGCTCAGCTTTCTGAGATATGGGCACTCCGTTGACGGTGACCTTAGACCCTGACAGTGGGGTAATGGTGACTCTGCGCTGCTGATTGGAGAACACTGCATGCTTTTCCTGAATACTGCAAACACACGACACACACTCACACAGGTACCATGGGTCTAGACTAGCTCCCACACTCCTAACACCCCCTCAGATAAACACAGGGGACTGTGTTACCATCAGGAGTTTTTCAGTGAGGATCAGAGTATCATGATTGATCTGAGAGCCCAATAAATTAACTAATTAATAATTAAAATGTAAACAAAAATATATCGTATTCATTGGTCACTCACCCCAGTCCCCTGATGGAAATGGATCTGGGGGAACTGTCTGCCAGACCCACGTCCCAGTCACCTGATCAGACACATGACAACAGGATCAACAGGAAATCAGGAAGAGCTTACATTTACAGTCCAAACACAAACCATGAACAGCAGAATCACTGACCGTCCTGAATGAACAGCTTGATGACCCCGGACAGCTGGGCGTCCTCGTTAATGTTCAGTATGTATGGATACATCTGCATCATCGTCCTCTCCTGATAACACACACAGGACACACTGCACCGTGTGTATTCTCTTACAGAACTCAGATGGTAGATATAGGGCTGTAGGGATGTGGTGTACATGTTAACATGTCCTTCAGCCTACAACAGTTTAGCTCCACCCATTCAGCCTACATCAGTTTACCTGTGTGATGGTGGAGTATTGAGTCTCCCAGTCTTTCAGCGCCTCCTGCAGTCGTTGCTCCCACAGAGTCTGAATGGCTCTGATCTGCAGCTCATTGTGGGTCAGCAAACGCCGCAGCTCTTCTGGAGAAAACACAGGATACCACAGAAACACTGGATACCACAGAAACCCTGATACCACAGAAACCCTGGATACCACAGAAACACTGATACCACAGAAACCAGTGAACACACAGTGAACACAAGCTGTTCAAACAGGTCAGTAGTGTTTGTACATACTGGTCTCCTCGTCTGTCCGGCGGCCCTCCTGGTCCAGTCGGCTGAGCCTCAGCAGCAGCTTAGCGTTCTCGGCCTTCAGCTCTTTAACCAGACGCTCAGTGGGGCCCTCGTTCACCACCGCTCTGTTCTGGATCCGCTTGGCCCTGAAAGCAGCTCAACACGTATAAACACACCTACAAGGTTCTCCAACCCACTATCTACAGTGCTGGGAGGATGCAAGCTAGGAACTTGGTAAGGGAACACATCATTTTAAAGAATTCCCAAAGGTCTGGTGTGTGTGTGTGTGTGTGTGTGAGAGAGAGAGAGTTTAGTGAGAGTGTAATGTTCAGGTCAGTACACACAGGAGAGGAGGAGTGAGGGACTGACCGCTCGGCGTAGCGCAGGGTGGACAGAGACTCCTCATAGCAGATATCAGCCGGACTCAGAGTCGCAATCTGAACACAGAGCACATCATCAGGACACATCAAGACTAATTTTATATAAGTGAATATATATGTAGTGTCATGCAAAAGCTTGTGGAGAAGGAGAAGGAGGAGCTGGAGAAGGAGCTGGAACTGGAGCTGGAGAAGGAGAAGGAGAAGGAGAAGGAGCTGGAGAAGGAGAAGGAGAAGGAGAAGGAGCTGGAGAAGGAGAAGGAGAAGGAGAAGGAGCTGTAGAAGGAGAAGGAGCTGGAGCTGGAGCTGGAGAAGGAGAAGGAGCTGGAGAAGGAGCTGGAGCTGGAGCTGGAGAAGGAGAAGGAGCTGGAGAAGGAGCTGGAGAAGGAGAAGGAGAAGGAGAATGAGCTGGAGAAGGAGAAGGAGCTGGAGCTGGAGCTGGAACTGGAGCTGGAGAAGGAGAAGGAGAAGGAGAAGGAGCTGGAGAAGGAGCTGGAGCTGGAGCTGGAGCTGGAGCTGGAGAAGGAGAAGGAGCTGGAGCTGGAGCTGGAGCTGGAGCTGGAGCTGGAGAAGGAGAAGGAGCTGGAGAAGGAGAAGGAGAAGGAGCTGGAGCTGGAGCTGGAGAAGGAGCTGAAGAAGGAGAAGGAGAAGGAGCTGAAGAAGGAGAAGGAGAAGGAGCTGAAGAAGGAGAAGGAGCTGGAGCTGGAGCTGGAGAAGGAGAAGGAGCTGGAGAAGGAGCTGGAGCTGGAGCTGGAGAAGGAGAAGGAGCTGGAGAAGGAGAAGGAGCTGGAGCTGGAGCTGGAGAAGGAGCTGAAGAAGGAGAAGGAGAAGGAGCTGAAGAAGGAGAAGGAGCTGGAGCTGGAGCTGGAGAAGGAGCTGGAGAAGGAGCTGGAGAAGGAGCTGGAGCTGGAGCTGGAGCTGGAGCTGGAGAAGGAGAAGGAGCTGGAGAAGGAGAAGGAGCTGGAGCTGGAGCTGGAGAAGGAGCTGAAGAAGGAGAAGGAGAAGGAGCTGAAGAAGGAGAAGGAGCTGGAGCTGGAGCTGGAGCTGGAGAAGGAGAAGGAGCTGGAGAAGGAGCTGGAGCTGGAGAAGGAGAAGGAGCTGGAGAAGGAGAAGGAGCTGGAGCTGGAGCTGGAGAAGGAGCTGAAGAAGGAGAAGGAGAAGGAGAAGGAGCTGAAGAAGGAGAAGGAGCTGGAGCTGGAGAAGGAGAAGGAGAAGGAGCTGGAACTGGAACTGGAGCTGGAGAAGGAGAAGGAGAAGGAGAAGGAGCTGGAGAAGGAGAAGGAGCTGGAGCTGGAGCTGGAGCTGGAGCTGGAGAAGGAGAAGGAGAAGGAGCTGGAGCTGGAGCTGGAGCTGGAGAAGGAGAAGGAGCTGGAGAAGGAGAAGGAGAAGGAGAAGGAGCTGGAGCTGGAGCTGGAGAAGGAGCTGAAGAAGGAGAAGGAGAAGGAGCTGAAGAAGGAGAAGGAGCTGGAGCTGGAGCTGGAGAAGGAGAAGGAGCTGGAGAAGGAGCTGGAGCTGGAGCTGGAGAAGGAGAAGGAGCTGGAGAAGGAGAAGGAGAAGGAGCTTTATCTGGATGACTGCAGTAGACGGAGGCTGGAGCAGAGAGCTGAGCTCCTCTCTCTCTGTCCTCCTTCTGTTACCGCTGGGTTCAAGCAGAACATGCAGAGAAGACATCAAACCAGTGTCACCATCACAGTCCGGCTGTTTCCTCCCAGAGCCGACTGCAGCAGCTTGGTCAGGATGGAGTCTCTGTACGGAATATGGACCACCTTCTTCCCCTGAGCTGCTTCTGCTAGCGCGCTAAAACACAACCACACACACTCAGTACACACTACTGACCTCACACACACCACGCAATCAGCTCCCAGTACCTCCTAACCTCACACAGACTGGTTTACTGGTTTTACTGGCCAACATCTGTAACACTGGAGCTACTAGGCTAAGATATAAAGACAGCAAAATAGCCCCATGTCATGCCATAGTTAGCATGTTGGCTAACCTATTTCATAGACATTGCTACACCATATAGACAAAAGTATTGGGACACCCGCTCATTTAGTGTCTCTTCTGAAATCAGGGCTATTAAAGAGCTGATCCTGCTTCTGTTGGAGTAACTGTCTCTACTGTCCAGAGAAGAAGACCTTCTACTAGATTCTGGAGGAGGAGCATTGCTGTGAGGGTTTGATTACATTCAGCGACAACAGCGTTAGTGAGGTCAGGATGTTGGATGATGATGATCACCACCCCACCTCATCATCCCCAACTCCCCAAATCATCCCACAAGTACTGGATGGAGCTCCTCCACCATCATTCCAGAGAACACAGTTCCTCCACTGCTCCACAGCTCCTCAATGCTGGGGGGCTTTATACCCCTCTAGCCCACGCCTGGCATTAGGCAGCATGGTGCCAATAGGGTCATGATGTTGATCTGCTCCAAAGAGTCCTATTCTATTGGCAGTACTTCTTCTCTACAGGGACTAGACAAGCTGTGTGTGCATTTGTACATCTGTGTCAGCAGTGGATGCAGCTTAAAGTAGCTGAATCTATTCTTTAGAAGGGGCGTCCACAAACATTTGGACATATAGTGTCCTGTATATCTATCAATCCAGTGCTTGGACCTGATAACATTGCCCAGGGTGGTCAGGCTGAGATTAATGGCCGTGCCCTCCTTAAGCCGGTCGACCTCTGACCCTGATGAGCGCTGTCTCTCGCTGCCTGCCAGGTCCACCAGGTTAATGTTGGCCTGCTTGGTGATGCACTCTTTAGAGAAGATCTGGAGACACAGTGAAGAACAGGAGCAGTGTTTATGTTTGATGCTGTTTAATTATGCATGCGTAATTATTACACACTCCCCATCCCCCGACGCTGATTAACTGGTGGACAGGTGAGGGGGTCCGGCTCACCTGTTTGAGCTGCAGGATGATGAGCATGTGCGACCGGCTGCTGTTGGAGTTCATGTGTGTGGCAGCGGTGGTTCTGGTCCGGGTTCCCTGCTCCATTAGCTGCTCCACCTGAGCAGCGCTGTCGCACGGGACCCTCCGCAGACCCTCCACGTAGAACCCCCTCAGCTGGTCCTCCCTCACTCGCAGACCACTGTGAGAACGGCTGGCTTTGGAAAGCAGGTCGATCACCTGGACACAGGTGGGTTTAACCCTCAGAGCTCCATCACTGAGCAGTTTTCAGTATCAGCATCATATTTCCTTTTTTAACTTTTAAAAGGTTTAAAATATTTTAATAACTGTTACAAGATCAAGGTTGTTTTGCATAAACAAACAAATAAACAACCAGGTGTTCCTACCTGCTCGTTGTAGATTTCCAGCATGCTGAAGAAGACCTGCAGGCAGAGAGGAGGTATTCATCACTACAGTCGTTAAAAAGAAACATAAACACAGAGACACCAGCGCACACACAGCCCCTTACACTTCCTCCGTATTGATCATTAATATTGTTATACTCATCAATAATCATTAGAATTATAGAGGTTTAGTTCTAAAGCAGTTTCCACAACACACTGAAAAGTGAGAGTGAAACAGTATAATATGATCAATAATACTGATTCTAAAATCAATGGGGTGAATTGATTATTAAATATTGATTATGGCTGAAATGACTGTTTATGGTAAAATGTGAAGTGGATATGTTATATTGATATGCCTACTGTGACGTGGATTGATTATATTGATAACTCTATTCTGTTGTACTTGAAGATGTGCTTTGCAGTTCCAGTCCACACTTCTGACAGCAGCCAGAGGTGCAGACACCGAAGCAGACACTGCAGTTCCAGCAACCTCATCTACCCCCCCTGTTCTAATACCAATGTGATGTTAACTGGGGGACTCTGGAAGTGCCAGTCTGCAGAAGGCAGAGTTCATCTCAGCTTCTGCTTCTGCTCGCTCTCTAAACTTCCTGACTCTGACTGAGACGTGGATCACCCCAGACAACTCTGCACCTCCAGCTGCCTTGTTGTCTGCCTTTGCTTTTTCCCCACTCTCCACGAAGGATTGGCAGGGGCGGCGGCACAGGCTCGCTCCTCTCTCCTCTGTGGCGCTTCACCCCGCTCTCTTTTTCTAATCTTGACATTTCCTCTTTTGAATGCCATGCTGTTACTGTCTCTTCTCCCACTAGACTCACATCACTGTTCTCTATCCTCCTCCTGATCCTTTGGGCAGTTTTGTTGATGAAGTGGACGTTCTCTTGAGTGGACTCCCTGTTGACGCCTCACTTATTCTACTTGGCGACTTCAGCCTTCCATCAGAGAAGCTCCAGTCATCATGTCTTCTCCCAATCCTATCCTCTTTTGATCTCGCGTTCAGCCAGTCTGCACCAACACACAGAGCAGGGAACACTCTGGACCTGATCTTCAGCAGACCTGTCCCTGCTCTGGATGTGGCTGTGACTCCCTTGGACTTCTCTGATCACCACTTTCTCTCCTTCTCACTCCCCTCTCTGCTTCTTCAACTACTACTTCTGCAAGCTCTTCCACTCTTCACCGCAATCTTCGCTCTGTCTCCTCCTCAGCTCTCTCCTCAACTGTCCTGACCACTCTTCCTCCTCCTGAATCTTTCTCCTCTCTCCCACTTGAAACTGCTACAGACTCTCTCCTCTCATCCATCTCCACCTCTGTCCACCTTCTCTGGCGTTTCTCATCTAGGTCAACACATTCTTCTCCACCTTCCCTTGGCTGTCAGATGTTCTCCGCAACAACCGTAGAGAGCTAAGACTGGCTGAAAGGAAGTGGCGGAAGTCACAACACGACTCCGACCTCCACTCCTATCAGTCTCTTCTCTCCAGGTTTAGAACGGAAGTTGCTGCCGCTAAAGCATCTTACTACAGGGGGAAACTGGAAGCATCTGCATCTGACCCACGTTCACTCTTCACCATCTTCTCCTCTCTCCTCAACCCTCCTACTCCCCCACCTCCCACTACCCTGTCTGCAGATGATTTTGTCTCCTTCTTTGAAGAAAAGGTTGAGAAGATCCGCTGATCTTTCCTCCCTGCCTCTACCCCCCTCTCTAGGCACTGCCCTCCTCCTCCATCTTCTCTGACCTGCTTCTCTCCTCTTTCCACAGATGACCTCCTACATCTTCTCACCTCCAATAATCCTACCACCTGTCCACTAGACCCTGTTCCTTCCCCTCTGTTCCAAACAATCACTCCAAACCTCCTTCCTTTCATCTCCTCTATCATAAACAGCCCTTTGTCGTCAGGTCAGGTACCATCGGCCTTCAAGTCTGCCAGAGTTGTGCCCATCCTAAAGAAACCAACTCTAGACAGCTTGGACATCGGCAACTACAGACCCATCTCTCTTCTCTCTTTCCTCTCAAAGATTCTCGAACGTTCCGTCTACAACCAACTGTCTCTCTTTCTCACTCTGAACAATCTTCAGGACCCTAACCAGTCTGGCTTCAAAGCTGCACACTATACTGAAACTGCTCTCATTGCAGTTACAGAGAAGCTCCATGCAGCTAAAGCTGCCAGACTGTCCTCGGTTCTGATCCTTCTTGACCTCTCTGCAGCTTTTGACACGCCTTGGAATTACCGGCTCTGCATGGTGAAGGTTTGCATCGTACCTGCAGGGACGCTCATACCAGGTGACATGGCAGGGGGACACGTCCGCTCCTTGTAGTCTCTCCACTGGCGTTCCACAAGGCTCAGTTCTTGGTCCTCTTCTTTTCTCACTCTACACTCACTCTCTTGGTAAAGTGACCTCCTCCCATGGATTCTCTTACCACTGTTACGCCGACGACACTCAACTCATGCTCTCTTTCCCACCGTCTGACACACAGGTTTCTGCCCGTATCTCAGCATGCCTCACCGACGTCTCTTCTTGGATGGCGGCTCACCACCTCAAACTCAACCCCAGCAAGACGGAGCTGCTGTACATCCCGGGAACTGCTGGACCAAAAAACGATCTTGCCATCACCTTTGAGAACTCACTGGTCACTCCTTCTACTGAAGCCCGAAGCCTTGGTGTAGTGATGGATGATCAGTTATCGTTCTCAAGTCATGTTGCAAATGTAACTCGGTCCTGCAGATTTCTCCTGTACAACATCCGGAGAATTCGTCTCTTGTCACTTCCAGACTTGACCACTGCAGCTCTCTTCTGGCTGGTCTCCCTCTGCGCACCATCAGGCCCCTGCAACTCATCCAGAATGCAGCGGCACGGGTCGTCTTCAATGTCCCTAAATTCAGCCATGTCACTCCACTGCTGCGTTCTCTCCACTGGCTTCCTGTAGCTGCTGCCCGCATCAGATTCAGAACCCTGACGCTGGCCTACAAAGCCAAGAACAGACCAGCCCTTCCGTACTTGATGGCAATGGTCAAAAGCCGATCCGCACCTAGAACCCTTCGAGCTTCAAGTACGGCTCGGCTCGACCCGCCATCACTCAAAATCTGCGGAAGACAAGCGTCCAGGCTTTTTTCTGTCCTGCACCGAAGTGGTGGAACAAGCTTCCCCTGGGTGTCCGAACGGCCGAGTCGCTCACTGTCTTCAAACGCAGACTGAAGACCCACCTCTTCAGAGAGGACTTGGCGATTAGAGTACTATGGTCACCTTATTGTATTGTGTTTAGTAATGTCTAAAGATTAGAGGTATCTTTTGAATTATTAATCTATTCTAACTAGCTGAGGTTTTTCTTGGGTAAATAGCAAAGCACTTTGTAAGTCGCTCTGGAGAAGAGCGTCTGCTAAATGCCATAAATGTAAATGTCATGTAAATATTGATTAGGACTAACATTATTAATTATGGCCTGAAATAATTATGCATTGATTATATTGATTGATTATTGGTTAATTGATTATATATGATTAAAGTTATGTCAAAATGTGAGATGATTTGTTATATTGATTATGACTAAAATGACTGATTATGGTAGAATGTGAGGTGATTGTATTGATTAGCAGGGTTTGGTAGTAACGAAATTACATAGCTAGCTAATCAGGATAGAAAAAAGGGTAAGTAACTATAACTGTGTAGGTACAGGTACAGGTACAGGTGCAGGGGCAGGGGCAGGGGCAGGTGCAGGTACAGGCACAGGTACAGATGCATGTATAGGTACAGGTACAGGTACAGGTGCAGGTACAGGTACAGGTACAGGTACAGGTACAGGTAGAGGTACAATCTAGCAGAGAGGAGCCCAGCAGCAGACCAGCAGAAACCAGTTTACACCACTTTAGATGAAGCTGGAATTGATGCTGGTTGAAGCTGGAGATGTTTGAACATTTAGTGAATAAATTATATTGATTATGACTGAAGTGACTGATTATGTGAATGTGTGGATAACTGATTGTCCTGATTAGGTTTGAAAGGGGAATTGATTATGACTAAAGTGATTGATTAGGTATAATCTGAGGGGAGTTGGAGACCTGGCACTGCCGGCTGTCCTGGCTGCTCCTGATGAACTGGAACAGTCGGTCGCAGAGTGATGGGACGAGGCCTTTATTGGGTCCGTAACCCAGCATGGAGTAACTCTTCCCTGAGCCGGTCTGACCGTAGGCCAGCAGCGTGGCATTGTAGCCCTGCAGTGCGTTCTCCAGGACGCCCTGCCCAAGACCCTGATACACACTGGCCTGTGTGTGGGAACAGCAAGGGAGGGAGGGTCAGTCAGCAACTACAGAGCTGTGGATCAACAGCAAGGAGGACACCATTGTTCACAAATCATGAAAAAGCCAGACTGGAATTTTGCCAAACTACATGTTGACAAGCCTCAAAGCTTCTGGGAGAATGTCCGATGGACAGATGGAAGTTTTTGCCAAGGATGGAAAAATATAGCATATCAAGAAAAGAACACTGTCCCTACTGTGAAACATGGAGGAGGCTCTGTTATGTTCTGGGACTGCTTTGCTGCATCTGACACAGAGTGTCTTGAATCTGTGCAGGGTACAATGAAATCTCAAGACTATCAAAGGATTCTGGAGAGAAATGTGAGAAATGTGACCCAAAACACAGCTAAAAACACCCAAGAATGGCTAAGAGGAAAACATTGGACTATTCTGAAGTGGTCTTCTATGAGCCCCGACTTAAATCCTATTGAGCATCTTTGGAAGGAGCTGAAACATGCTGTCTGGAAAAGACACCCTTCAAACCTCATGCTCATGAGGAGTGGACCAAAATAGAAGTCTGCAGAAGTCTGATTGAATCGTTTGTTTGCAGTGATTAAGAAATTATTAGTTAAGGGTGCCATAATTTCTGTCCAGGCCTGTTTCATAAGTTTATATTTTTAAATAATTCTGGTGAAGCATGGTTGAAAAGCAATGTCTGACTTTCAGTGGTTAATTTTCATAGCATTTTTATTTATTATTACTTTTGTCAGATTCAAGTTATTTCTGTGACCATTGTGGGTTTTACTTTCATTAACCGAGGGGTACCAACAATTTTGTCCATGTGACTGTGTACTATATATACAGTCACAGTGTTTACCTCAATGGACACCTGGACCCCTCGCTCCTGTGCTCCTGTCATTTATTCAAATGTTTAAAACAAGGACAATTCCCACCACTGACTGTGTGTATATGTGTACTTAAATGTAAAATATGAACCCTAAATTATTTACAATTAATTCCAATATTAAATTACAAACATTTTTACTTTCATATTTACTTTATTAAATATAACTTTATTATTATTATTATTCTTAGTAATATATTTTTTAACTGTATAATATCAGGCAGTGATATATCCCGCACCCCTAAATTCATCAGTAAAACAGAGGCTTACTGTGATAAATGAGTAAAAATTAGAATGAAGTGTATGTAAATCTCTCTGTGCGGATGTTATAATATTTATAAGGTCTATTGATAATACCTGATATTCACTCTTATCAGTGTGTGTGTGTGTGTGTGTGCGTGTTACCTGATCTGCGTAGCGTCCTCCCTCCTCCTCAGGTATGAACAGGCCGTGTGTGTTGCGGGTGAAGCCGCTGTGGGACCAGAAGGCGTAGTCGAAGGTGAAGGCGCGGCGGATCTGCTGGTTCCGAGGGTCCTGGATGGTGATGATGTTGTTGCTCATGGAGACGATGCAGCGGCTGCCAGCATCCTTCTCCCTCTACACAAAAACAAACAAACAAACAAATAAACAACCCAGTATTTCTGCATTTTGAACAGCATGTGTATATTTTAAATCTTTATGATAACAGAATCCAATTCAGAGCTGTGAGAAAGTGTTAACCCCGTCAGATACGATCATTTAAACACTAAATGACGTCACATCTTAAACCAAATTCTGTTAGTGTGTAAAGATACACTGAGTGAACAATAACACTACACCAGACATTTTATTTATTTCATAAGAAAAGATATTTAACAGCCCCCCCCGTGTGACACAGTAACAGCCATAACATTTCAGTCGGGTTTAGGTCGGGACTTTGACTCAGCCATTTAAAAGGTTTACACTTCTTGTCTTTACCTACTGTGAGGTAGACTTCTCACAACCAGACCAACAGCCAAAACCTTCAGCATATCTCCAAACAACCAGTTCAGCTAACAGGAGAGCTCATCTCGTCGCCTTCAGGGTGTTCTGTTTTCATCTGATAAATAATCCTGTGAGCAAAATGTCCTGGAAACATTGGATAGCTGAGAGCCACCTGACCATCAGCCAACAACCACAACAATAAACAATGATAACTGACAAGCAGCTAATCGACTTCATCTAACAACATCCAACCAACTGACCAACCACTGAAGCCAACTGAGCAACCAACCAACCTACAACTGAACCAATTAAACACTGTAAACCACTGAACCAACAACCCCCCCAACCAACTGACCACCCAAGCATCTACCCCCCAACCAACTAACCACCCAACCAACTACCCCCCAACCAACTGACCACTGAACCAACAACCCCCAAACAACTGACCACCCAACCAACTACCCCTCAACCAACTAACCACTGAACCAACAACCCCCAACCAACTAACCACTGAAACCAACTGACCACCCAACCAACTACCCCCCAATCAACTAACCACTGAAACCAACCGACCACCCAACCTACTGGCCACCCAACCAACTAACCACTGAAACCAACCAACAAACTAACCACTGAAACCAACCGACCACCCAACCTACTGGCCACCCAACCAACTAACCACTGAAACCAACCAACAAACTAACCACTGAAACCAACCGACCACCCAACCTACTGGCCACCCAACCAACTAACCACTGAAACCAACCGACCACCCAACCTACTACCCACCCAACCAACTAACCACTGAAACCAACCGACCACCCAACCTACTACCCACCCAACCAACTAACCACTGAAACCAACCAACCACCCAACCTACTACCCACCCAACCAACTAACCACTGAAACCAACCAACTAACCACTGAAACCAACCGACCACCCAACCTACTACCCACCCAACCAACTAACCACTGAAACCAACCGACCACCCAACCAACTAACCACTGAAACCAACCGACCACCCAACCTACTACCAACCCAACCAACTAACCACTGAAACCAACCAACTAACCACTGAAACCAACCGATCACCCAACCAACTAACCACTGAAACCAACCAACCAACCAACCACTGAAGGCTACCAGTCTTACCAATTAACTAACCAATAGAATCAACAATCAACTGACCAACCAACTAACTAATAAACCACTTGGCCAACCATTTAACTGACCAACTCTTACATCTGGCCATCTCTCACATACAGTCAACCAATACACAACCAATGAATCAACCACCTCACCAACAACCAACAACAGCTACACCTCACAGCCATCACCCACGTCTCACAAACAACCACATCTCATAAACCTCAGAGAGAAGGTGAGCTACAGGGCAGGACGTGTCTGATATAAATAAATGTGTTAACATCATAATCCAGCTGAACACCGACTTCCACCACCAGCTGAACACTGATATCCACCACCAGCTGAACACCAACTTCCACCACCAGCTGAACACCGACTTCCACCAACAGCTGAACACCGACATCCACCACCAGCTGAACACTGATATCCACCACCAGCTGAACACCTACTTCCACCACCAGCTGAACACCAACATCCACCACCAGCTGAACACCAACTTCCACCACCAGCTGAACACCAACTTCCACCACCAGCTGAACACCGACATCCACCACCAGCTGAACACCGACATCCACCACCAGCTGAACACCGACTTCCACCACCAGCTGAACACCGACATCCACCACCAGCTGAACACCGACTTCCACCACCAGCTGAACACCGACATCCACCACCAGCTGAACACCAACTTCCACCACCAGCTGAACACCGACATCCACCACCAGCTGAACACCGACATCCACCACCAGCTGAACACCGACTTCCACCACCAGCTGAACACCGACATCCACCACCAGCTGAACACCGACTTCCACCACCAGCTGAACACCGACATCCACCACCAGCTGAACACCAACATCCACCACCAGCTGAACACCGACTTCCACCACCAGCTGAACACCTACATCCACCACCAGCTGAACACCAACATCCACCACCAGCTGAACACTGATATCCACCACCAGCTGAACACCTACTTCCACCAACAGCTGAACACCAACATCCACCACCAGCTGAACACCAACTTCCACCACCAGCTGAACACCAACATCCACCACCAGCTGAACACTGATATCCACCACCAGCTGAACACCTACTTCCACCAACAGCTGAACACCAACATCCACCACCAGCTGAACACCAACTTCCACCACCAGCTGAACACCGACTTCCACCACCAGCTGAACACCGACTTCCACCACCAGCTGAACACCTACATCCACCACCAGCTGAACACCGACTTCCACCACCAGCTGAACACCGACTTCCACCACCAGCTGAACACTGATATCCACCAACAGCTGAACACCAACTTCCACCACCAGCTGAACACCAACTTCCACCACCAGCTGAACACCTACATCCACCACCAGCTGAACACCGACATCCACCACCAGCTGAACACCGACTTCCACCACCAGCTGAACACCGTCTTCCACCACCAGCTAAACACCGACATCCACCACCAGCTGAACACCTACTTCCACCACCAGCTGAACACCGACTTCCACCACCAGCTGAACACCGACATCCACCACCAGCTGAACACTGATATCCACCACCAGCTGAACACTAACTTCCACCACCAGCTGAACACCGACATCCACCACCAGCTGAACACCGACTTCCACCACCAGCTGAACACTGACTTCCACCACCATCTGAACACCGACATCCACCACCAGCTGAACACCTACTTCCACCACCAGCTGAACACCGACTTCCACCACCAGCTGAACACCGACATCCACCACCAGCTGAACACTGATATCCACCACCAGCTGAACACTGACTTCCACCACCAGCTGAACACCTACTTCCACCACCAGCTGAACACTGACATCCACCACCAGCTAAACATCCAACTTCCACCACCAGCTGAACACCGACTTCCACCACCAGCTGAACACCTACTTCCACCACCAGCTGAACACTGACATCCACCACCAGCTGAACACCTACTTCCACCACCAGCTGAACACCTACTTCCACCACCAGCTGAACACTGACATCCACCACCAGCTAAACATCCAACTTCCACCACCAGCTGAACACCGACTTCCACCACCAGCTGAACACCTACTTCCACCACCAGCTGAACACTGACATCCACCACCAGCTGAACACCTACTTCCACCACCAGCTGAACACCTACTTCCACCACCAGCTGAACACCGACATCCACCACCAGCTGAACACCGACTTCCACCACCAGCTGAACACCAACTTCCACCACCAGCTGAACACCGACATCCACCACCAGCTGAACACCAACTTCCACCACCAGCTGAACACCGACTTCCACCACCAGCTGAACACCAACTTCCACCACCAGCTGAACACTGATATCCACCACCAGCTGAACACTGATATCCACCACCAGCTGAACACCAACTTCCACCACCAGCTGAACACTGATATCCACCCCCAGCTGAACACCGACTTCCACCAACAGCTGAACACCAACTTCCACCACCAGCTGAACACTAACTTCCACCACCAGCTGAACACCAACTTCCACCACCAGCTGAACACTGATATCCACCACCAGCTGAACACCTACTTCCACCAACAGCTGAACACTGACATCCACCACCAGCCAAATCCCCTCATCTCACAAACCAGCCATAACACCTTACAGTCCACCTAAACTCCATTCAGCTGCAGCACCTTCATATCAGAATGAAACCGCAGAACACAAGAGTACCCTAAAACACAGAACCCATCAACACTATGACCTAGAACCCCTGAACCCTAAGGCTGGGAAAGCACGGCTGATGTTTACTGACCTTGTTGAACGGACGGACTCGGACGGCCACTTTTACACAGTCTTTGCTGGCCATGTTGCTTCCTTTCAGCCTCATGTTCCTGCAGTGTGTTCTGATGGACACATGGACTGAGTGTAACCTGACCCACCTGAGCTGCTCACTTTCTCTCCTCTCCCTGAGGATGAATAATACACGACCGGCACTGCAGCCTGAGATCACTTCCACCTGGCCTCCACACACCTGAACCCTTCCTTCAGAACAGGCTCTTTCAGTGAAACACTGACAGCGATAACAGCTAGAGAACTACAACAGCAGCAGCTCAAAAAAAACTACTAACGTACCTCTGGACCTGCAGCAGAACTTCATACATCCAGTACATCCAGCATCTATCAACATACGAACTGTCAGACTGAAGCTGGTTTCTGTTTGCGGTGGTCCGTTACTCCTTAAACATTCTGAGGCCTTCATTTTCTGTCCCACCTTAATTGGAGCTGTTATAAGATATGATAATCTTTTATTAGTCCCACAGTGGGGAAATTCTCAGATATTATACTTTATATTATACTGTGGGACCTAAGTTTTTTATTCTTCCTCTGAAATGAACAGTGGAGCCATACATACTACTGACTGCAGAGAACCTGGACACTGTGGTCCCATTCCCTGTTCTACAGAAATGAAGCCCAGACTGCTGATAAACCTGCAACCAGAATCTGCGCAGTAGAGACCAGAGGCGGAGCCAAACCCGCCCCCTTCTCCCAGACCGAGCCTCAGTGTCTCAGACCGTCTTCACTGAGCTTCCAGTGCAGAAGCTGAGCGGATTTCCCCCTGGACTCCCAGTCTGTCCGGTAAGTGGACGCTCCAGCAGTAAAAATGCAGCTCATGTAAGTTCCTCTACAGCTCAGCTCCTCTGTACTGACCAGAGAGGACGCCGTGCAGGTCCTGCTGCAGACGACTGGCCTCTTTCAGACACGACTGTCTGTCTGTCCATCACTTCACTCCTAAGTGTAGCCCCGCCTTCTTACGACAGAGCAGAGTAAGAAATTAAAAATGGGTCAGTATCAGCACAGGGAGACTAACTGCTGGAATCTGGAGACACTGGAGATGGAGAGACAGTTTAGAGGAGGAAAATCTGATGGAAATGGGTGGAGATTTTGTCATTGAAATATATGGGGATGGGTGGAGCTACAAATCATACCACAACCATCCAGCAGAGGCGCTAGATCTCGCTGCACTGTCCATACTTTCTACGGTCTTTGGTACACACTGAGGCTGGTAACAATGAATGGAAGCTATTAGTCAGCAGTTAGCAGGAGGTCATTAGAGTATGGTATAGGTGGAATGGAAAACTCTGACCTAACGACACCAACCAAGGCGAAGAGACCGGACTGATAAGACTCCTCACAAACTCAAAAAAGTACAAATCTAGAGTATACGGGTTCTCTGCTTCAGAACGAGCTTTTCTTCCACGGCTCTCTAATCTACTGAAGTCCATCATTACAGGAGAACCCAGAACCCAGACTAATATCAGACGTCCTGAGGTGATACCAGTTTAAACAGGCAGGCTCACCGGCACACTGGTCAGTCACATGGTCCAGTAGTTCTGCTCATTTGAGAAATGGATGGGTTCAAAGAACAGAAACATAAAAGCTGAAGTTCAGGTGACCTGAGATTAGAGCTGGGAGACAGGACCGCAAATCAAGACCACCATTAAGGACTGATTAGAGAAGCTGCTGGAGTATCTCACGTTGCTGCCATGTCTCAGTCTGGATGGGGTGGAGTCATGTGACTGCACACCTGGTAGGGAAAGTGTTAATGGGTGGGGATGAAAAAAATAAAGAAAAACAAACATGAGGGCAGGATGACGTGGAGTAGAGGTTCTGAAGGTGTTTCATCAAAGTTCTTTCAGAAAGCTGATCTGTAAGGGTGGGACTTTATCTGTAGTGTTGAGTGCTATGGGACCTCCCACTCTCATTTAGAACAGCGCTGGTTTCAATTAGCTGTCCAGCCCTAATTATCATATTCATCTACTGATAAACAGCTCTTAACGGCTCTTTCTGAACACTTCCAGTACAAACCAGTGATCTTCAGATGTGCTTTTTAACTTGAACACAGATCTGTGTGTGAAGCAGGTTTGCATTTAAACCAGTCATTATTGTTTATTATTAAATAACTGGTCAAATGGTCAAACCCTGGTCCTTCACAACCAACAACATGTAATATTTCTCCATTTCACAATTCAATTAAAGGTCAATTTGTAATTATCTGTAAATAACTGATTTTTGACTTCTATCATTTATATTGGGTATATACTGGTAATTTATCTACATTTTTGCATCAGTGTCTTGCTATTCCTTTGCTGCTGTGACACTGTGGGACACTGTGGGACTAATAAAGGATCATTTCTTTTACAACTCAGTAAAATCCCGAGCCGATTAGTTTGGACAGGAGTTCTGGAAATAAGGGAGGCCCTAAATGGTGCTGCAGTGTACCGTCTTACATAATAACCAGGCGTTTAACACCGAGACGCTAAACTGCCAATTTTATTCATGGGAGAGCAGTTAAAGCAGGGTCTGAAACAGCAGCTTGGCAAGACAAGAGTATCAGCGTGATTCCTACTGTTCACTAAACAAACAAGTCCTAACGGTGTCCAAAGAATCACATTCACATCATTAAAGAAACAGAAAGAACAGAAAAGGCGTCGCCTCATATCACCACCTCACACCCACGTGACCAACTCCCCCCATTCCCCCGTAATCAGGCTCCCCATCTTACTCAAACAGCTCAACCAATCACACTTCAGATCCCACACTTCCAAAAATATATTCATATATAAAACAAACAGGAGTAAGAAAATTATTCACAAATATCAAATTTTATTTATTACATACCTAAAAGACTATTTACATTTGCGTCGATTTGTAGAAATGCACGTTTAAAAACTAAGACTCTTTTTTGGTGTTCAAGTCCCTCAGTGCTCCGTACTGTAAACATTACAATAATTTATATAAAATTATTTCCATCTTCCAAATTATATTTATTTATTTCAAAAAGTTTTCTGTGTGTTCCTTAATTAGAAAACAGCAGGCAGCAAAGTTCTTGGAAAAGAAAAAGGAGGGAAAAACAAAGAAATCAAAGCATAAAGGAGGGAGAGATGGAGGAGCTCCTCTACGGAGAGCAGAGTCCAGGTGATGAGCTTTAAAACGGGCGTGCAGGTCAGAGCTTCTTCCTGCGGGTTACTGGTTTAGGGAAAATGGCCTCCATCACACGTTTACGTCGTAGATTCATCTTCGGAACCGCCTCGTCCTTCTCCTCAGTCCGTTTGCGTGTACGAGCTGGCGGGTCAGCGGGGCTGGCCAGCGGAGACATGAGATCCACCTCTATGGGAGGGACGGGTTCAGGGGCTACTTTCGTCCTGTTACACAGAAACACAATTTTAGCACTAGTTAACGAACCTGGCTCGACAGAGTCAACTAATATATAAAAACTTTAAAAACTCACGAACTGTTTAATAAACGGCACTTTACTTTATAACTGTTGAAATAAGTACTTGTATTTAAAGTATTTTTAAGTGAACGGGTTCCAGCTGATTATTTTATTTATCTATAGAGTATATAATGGTATTGCTAAGTAGTCGCTATACAACTTGCTAGTTGCATGGGTATCGTATCCCAATCTAACGGAGCAGAAACTGTACTATAGTGAAAGTATGGTACTGTATCCCAATCTAACTCAATTAAAGAGCTGAAACTGTACTATAGTGAAAGTATGGTACTGTATCTCAATCTAACTCAATTAAAGAGCTGAAACTGTACTATAGTGAAAGTATGGTACTGTACCCCAATCTAACTCAATTAAAGAGCTGAAACTGTACTATAGTGAAAGTATGGTACTGTATCCCAATCTAACTCAATTAAAGAGCTGAAACTGTACTATAGTGAAAGTATGGTACTGTATCTCAATCTAACTCAATTAAAAGAGCTGAAACTGTACTATAGTGAAAGTATGGTACTGTACCCCAATCTAACTCAATTAAAGAGCTGAAACGGTACTATAGTGAAAGTATGGTACTGTACCCCAATCTAACTCAATTAAAGAGCTGAAACTGTACTATAGTGAAAGTATGGTACTGTATCCCAATCTAACTCAATTAAAGAGCTGAAACTGTACTATAGTGAAAGTATGGTACTGTATCCCAATCTAACTCAATTAAAGAGCTGAAACTGTACTATAGTGAAAGTATGGTACTGTACCCCAATCTAACCCAATTAAAAGAGCTGAAACTGTACTATAGTGAAAGTATGGGTTCTACAGTACTATCAATATTTTCTAACCCTGAAGGACGGCCATGTTTACCTGGTTGTTCTCTTCCTTGGTTTGACCTCCTGAGCTTGCACTTCAGCATCATTTGATTGAGTCTTGTCCTTCATGATGAACATATTCAAAGATAAAAGTAGAATTAAAACATAAGTTACAATAAACACATAGAAGTTGAAACTGAAAGATGTTGCATTGAATTTTAAGGAAGAGCTTCAAACAGGGCTCACCTCGAGGTGCTCATCAGCAGCAGCAGCTCGTCTGGTTCGAGTCACTGGTGGGGACAGCAGTAAATCTGATACACTGATTTCGGTCTTAGCAGAATCCTTTTTCTTTCCTGTGATGAAATATGATCAATGTTAGAGAACTTGGGGTTAAACGGGAAGATCTCACAATACTGAAAGTTTGTAAGTCCCAAAAGATCACAAATTCAAGCGTTACTCTCTCCTGTTCTCTCAAATCCTGCGTTTGCAGTCAGACGCCTTACAAAACCAAACGTTTTCTTTGTCCTGTTTGTTACGGCCACTGTGGCCAGAAAGAGCAGCTAGCAGTTTGATGCCTCATGGTATTTCCTGCATCCCTGCAGTTTCTTTGTTTTGTACTGAGGGTCAGTCTTTATCTTGGTCAGCTGTCCAGCACTTGGCTCAGCTCTGGCTTTTAAATGTTCTCAGAAATAAACTGAACTTCTCTTGATGTGATCAGTAATGATGGGAAATCTGTGTGCGTCGTACAGCCGAGACACTCTGATCTTTAGAGCTCGTCTTCATAGTCTACACCGGGGGTGGCGAACTCCAGCTCTCCAAGAACGTTGGACTCACTCCAGACGTCTTTGGTGATTTTACTACTCAGACACACCAGAGTCAGATTGAGCAGCTAGTTTAGTTGTTTGTGTCACAGTATAAGTCCTAACCTTAATTGTACTCATTTGCATAAAATTTTATGCAAATGAATACAATTAGGAGCATCCAACAATCTGTACTGGACCCCACCGCTGGGCCGCAATTCCCCACCCCTGCTCTACACACTGCGCATCACCCATGTAGTTCGGATTTGGCCCCATCGAGAGGATCAAGCAGACTGCAGCGGAACAAGCCTAGCACGGGTAAACGTGGCCAGGCAGACCGTTCATAAGCGTGATCACTTATTCTAAAAGGTTCTTCAACTTTCTCAGCACTAAATCAAGAGCTCTCATTAAGGGTAAACAAGTAAAACATGAGACAAGTGAATTCATGATCTCTCAGGGTCTCTGCAGAGCAATTATCACCATAACTGATTATATTTTTGCCCCAAAACACAGAAGGCATCACCTCTTGTTCTCTGCAGGACAGATGTGAAAGCGACGGACTCTCCAGCAGGGGAGGAATCCGGTTTGGACACTTTGCTGGCCCTCGTTCGTCTAACGGATGCATTTGGCTTTTTAATGGGTTCCTGCACCTCATTAGACACCGCCTCCACAGAATCCGCAACATCTTCATTCAGGTTCTCTGTAACAGTAGGGGGAACCGCAGATCTGGTGGTTCTCCTCCTGGCGCGTACTATTTCTGTCACAGCCGTGGCTCCGCCCTCGTCTCTGGCTTCGTCATCCTTCAGTCTCTCCATCAAGGCGTTAGCCAGCGGGTTCACAGATTCCACATCCAGAGGAGCATCCAAGACTAGACGTTCTTCTTCCTCTCCTCCCTTCTCGGGCTCCTCCTCATGACTCCACAGTCGACTCCTGGTGAGGCGTCTCGAAACGCTCTGGAGCTGAGCTTCGTCCACTACGAGTGTGACGTTATTGGCCTTTTCCGCCGTTACAGCCTTGCTCTTTCTTCGGCTCCTTGGAGGAGTGACCACGGACCGGTTTGGAGCCACTGCATCTTCTGCAGAATCCGTCTGGAAGCTCTCCAGTGCCAGGCTCAGTCCTCGGGTAGACTTGCGCGTCACCCTGCTGGGACTAGCTGGAGCTTTAGATGGCTGTTCTGGCACTTTCTCCTCAGGAACCTCAGGATCCGGCTCAGGGACGTCAACAGAAGCCTGACGGGTTTTCCTGGCGCTCTGTCTGACCTGTGGTACAGCAGCGTCATTGTTGACCAACTCCTCAGCTGGCTGGTCTTCTTCGTCACTGCCCACATTTGTGTTCCTGGTTCTGCGTGATCCCTTCCTCGGCGTGGCTTTCTGTGGGGTTCTACTCGGAGAGGAAGGCTTGGGGGCTTTTGTTGAGGGCATCTCCAAATCGCTGGTCAATTCAGGTTCGACCTTTCTCGCGCTTCTTCTAGGTGTAACTGGGACTTGAGAGTCTGGCAGCTGCTTGCCACTCCGTGTGACACGTCTTGGTGTAGAAGGCACCTTGGAATCTTCTGAAAGGTCATTCTCTGATTCAGTAACAGGTAATGGAAACGTAACGGTTTTCCTGTTCCTCCGCGCCGGGCTTTTCGGTACCTCTTTAACAGACTCACCGCTTTCTTCTTTATTCTCCTCATCCCCAGAGGGAGGCTTAGGATGTTCCTTTGTGGGCTTGAAAGCATCCTTGGGAGATGCACCCTCATCGAGTTTGCCGGAATCAGATTCATGGTCTTCAGCCACTTGAAGGCCCTCGATATTTGTCACAGAGGGTCCGCTAGGTGGTTCTTCCATGGTTCTTTCACAAGGAACCTCTTCTGGTTCTGTCTCTATGCCGGGTGAGGCAGAATTTTCAGCATCACCATTCTCTCGCCCTTCGTTTAGGTGTGAATGAGCTTCTTCTCCAGCGAAAGCAGGTTCTGCCGTTTGCAAGGTTTTCACTTCGGCCACATCTGGCAGCGCCTGTGGTTCCACAGGCTGCTCTTCAACATCTGCAGCAGTTAAGACAACAGGTTCACCTTCAGCTGAGGGTAAATCTTCCATTTCTTCAGAATGGTCAACAGAAGCTTGAGGAGTATACTCTATGCAGAGAACGTCTGGGTTGGCACTTGGCTGGCTCTCCATATCTTCAGTCAGCTCATCGTTCTGGAGGAGAAGTAAATGGTTGTTGGGGTCCACTTCTGAAGCAGCCGGTTCTTCCTCATCATCTCCAGCATCCAACATGAGAGAGAAAGTACTGGAGCCCGCTGGGAGTTCTTCCTCTGGCTCGTCATCGGCTAGAGCCTGCAAAGCTCCTCCATCCAGAAGTTCCTGGTGCTCAACAGCCAGCTCAAGAGGAACCAGCAAAGTGGTGGACGGTTTCAGTTCAGTGTAACACACGGGTCCTTCAGCTTCTTCATCCAGATCTGTGGGTTCCAAACCAACCATCACCACCTCTTCATCTTCCCCTTCCATGACTCCGTCAATCATCTGATCAGGAAAAAAAAAAAAAAAAAAGGTGAGAACATGCAAGCTGCACATTATTATCTAGATTTTTGGTTTGACAAGAAATCAGACCGAGGTTCATGCAGCGACAACACTAAGAAAAGACACCTGACTGACCTTCAGCTGTGCATCAGAACCAACCAGGGAGAGCACAGCAGTGGCCTGCTCTTGGAGGAACTGGTCATGAGGTGGAAGTTCTTCCAGATAAAGAGCAGGAGCAGTTGGGTGTTGCCTGCCGTTTCCTTTAACTTCCTCTATTATCTCCACTTCACTCCCTGAGTCTTCCTCCTGCTCCTCCTCTTCCTCCTCCTCTGCGCCGGATTCTTCCTCGGATTCCACACTGGACATTTCTTCACTGTCGTTCAGGCTAACTACAGCTGGGGAGGAGGGGCGAGACACAGGCATCAACCTTCAGGGTTTCTTATCCAACTTCCCTTAAACATAAACCACACACTGGCACAGACCTGTGGCTCTGGCCGTATTACTCAGCCCCAAGACTGGAAGTAATGAAATGCTTACAGCGAGATTCTGAGGTCGCCGTTTCAGAGGAGGCAACTGATTTTTGTGCATCAGTGGCTGGAGCCTCCACAGCCTCCACAGCCTCCACAGCCTCCTCCTTCACATCATTATCCGGTTCGCTGTGTGGAGGAAAAACAGTAAACATGAATCTACGCAGGAATAACCTTCAAACTGAGGGAACAGAGGATCATTTCAGGTACCTGTTGAAAGACGTCCAGGTTTCTGAGGACTCCTTAATGCCAGATCGAGTCAGCGGTGGAGACAGATCACCACCAAACAAATGGCGCTCCACATACTCGTCCAGATCTGAAATTAAACAGCCGCAATAATCAGCAACGGGGATCACAACAAGCAGACTGGGTGTGTTCCTCTAATCACACTTTATGACTATTTAAAATCATGTTTTTTATTTTTTGAAAGGAGAAGAAATGAGATAGATAAAACAGATCTACAGATAAAACACCTTCAGTTCCAGGTCACGGAGAATATTTACATATTGTCGCAGTCACGCAAAACCTTACATCTACATTTGCGTCATTTTTTTCTTTCCTCTAAGGTGAAGCTAGGGATGGGAAATATGGCAATATTTTATCGTATCTTGATACTGTTGACAATACTGTTAAATAGCAAGTCAGCTAATGCTAAGCTAATGATGTATGCCAGCCAGGGCGGCCATGGTTGATTATCTCAGTCTGTCTGTCAGTCCACCATCTATAAAAAAAAGTAGCTGAGTGATTAGGAAAACAAAATAATAAAAAAATAATAATAATGTTGGGATCCTTTAAAGACTTAAAGGCAGTTGCTAATTAGCTTGCACATCCTCACCCGAGGTCTCCATGGCCTCTGCTTCATGCTCAACCTCTTCAGCAACCTCAGGTTCCTCTGCAGCTTCATGGTTAACCAGATCTTCAGCAAAAGGCTCAGTCACCGGCTTTTCAGGCATGATTAAAGGTTCTCCTAGTTCGAGGCTCTCAGTGATTAGCTCCATATCCATGGCAGATGCTTCAGGGATTGGTTGCTGTGATGTAGGCTCAGAGTCTATGATTAACAGCACCTCTGGAGGCTCACTGATTGGCTCCTCAGCCAGAACAGAGGGTTCTGCAACTGGTTCTTGTGGCTGCGGCTCTGCATCCTTGGTCATCGCAGGTTCCTCAGGCACTGCTTCATGCTGGTTTGGTTCTTCAAAGACTTCGAGATGATTCAGCACCTCGGGTTCCTGCGCATGGCCGTCAACGTCCTCGCTCTTCTTTTCTCCTTCGTCCAGCTGAATCTGATCATCAGAAGCAAGTTCCTGAGCCTCGTCTTCTGCGTGTCCCTCCTGGCTGATCATTTCCTGATCATCCTTAAGCTCATGTTCTTCTGCAGGCACAAGAGATACGTTTGGCAGCTCCTCTGTGGCGCCACCATCAGGCGAGGTCTGGGCAGATTCTGCAGTGCCCGGCAGTCTAACGACCACCTCCTCATCCACGCTGTTTTCCACCACCTCCGTGTGCCGCTCCAGCTTCCGCCTGTCGAGGTCTCCAGGTGAGGGAGCATCGTGGAACTCCAGAGTAGTGTCAGATTGGATGGAAACCTCGCTCGTCTCGTGGCCCAGACTGGGCCTCCGGAGCAGTGTGGGAAGGACATGTTTGGGTTCCTGTGATTGAAGCTCTTTAACAGGAGAGTAACTCTCAGATTCCACCTTCTGCTCTGCTGGTTTCTTCTTCGCCTCTTCATAAGAGGTCTCCTTCTCGTCCTCCTCTTCTCCAGAGTGTTCACTCCATGCCTCAACGCCTCCCTTAGGAGGTAGGGAAGGCTTCTTGAGTCGGCCGATTTCGCGATCCGCGGAGAGCTGCAAAAGCAACACACAAAAGGTTAAGAACATACAGCTGCAGTCTTCTCACAGCACCACCAGCACCACCCTAAAGCAGCTGGGCTACCCAGAAACCCAGTTAATGACCATTAATTAATGAATAAATTAATTCAGCGTTCAGCTTTTCATCAGTGTGTTCATCATTAGAACATCTCCAAAGTTCTCCTCATGGAGTCTAGTGTTATTTAGAGTTCTCCTCAGATCAACACCTGGTTTGGTGGTAAATCAGGGCTTAATGATGGTAAATCAGGTGAGCTGCTGCTGCTGCTGATGGAGGTGAACACATCCTCCACGCTGTGCTGGCTGGACTGGGCAGTGTCCAGGAGAACCCTGGAGGAACCGAGCTCTGTTCTTCAGACTAGCTCACCAACAAGATCTCACTACTTTCTTTCTTCAGAATGAGAAGCTCTTGTTTCTCCTTTTTACTGGATTCATGTTCAGCTGCTTTATCTGTTCTGATGAGATCTGGAGCTTCTACAGTAAAACTCTCTCACTGCTGAGAGACGGGGGGGGAAGAGGGATGGGATTAGGGGGCTAAATCCTCTGAACAGAGCTGTACATTGCACACAGGTAGCAGTGCCAACCCATCTGGGGACAACAGGCCTCCAGAGACAGTAGTACACCAGCACCACATGTAAAGTGTCATTACTTTTACCCCATTGCTCCAGTGGACGGAGCTCTTTGGCAGCTCCGGAGACGCGGCCTCCTCTATGAAGGTGATTCGGCTCTCTTTGGAGCGCAACGGGGGTGTAACGGACCGCCCAGGTGAAGCAGAGGGAGTGCCGACAGGAGTGGGCCGCAGACTGCTCCTCAGGATGGACTGTGGGGTGAAGGAGGAGAACACTGGTGCTGCTGCAGCCAAAGCTCGAGCTCTCTGCAGGGGGAGAAAGAGGACAGATGAATTACCCAGCACCAGGACACAGAACAGGATACAGCCCGTTACAAAGATCTGATCCAGGGGCGTGTTTACAGAGCGGAGATGGGTGACCGTCTAAGCCTAGTGTTTGTTAGCACCGTTAGCCTAGCATCATCATCACCATCATCATCATCATCATCAAAGAGACTAAAGGAGCTTACCTTCACCACTTGTGGAGTCTGTAGAAGACTGAGCTCAGGGGCTTTTGTGATGCTCTTAGGTCCGGCCCATGAAGTGATGGGTCTGGGAGGGGTCCCCAGTGTGTGAGAAGCCTCTGGAGAGGTTTGGGAAGATGGCTGCACCACCAGATCAAAGAGCCTTAAAATGAAAATAAAATCAAAATAAATCAAAACATCAATTTATTTTACAGAATAAGAAACTGAACCAATCAGAAGCCAGTAATCCTCAGGGGAGGTGTACCTTGACATTCTCTTGCTTAACATGTTGATTGGTGTTCCCACAAAGGCCTCAGGTACGTGTAAGGTTGGAGGGTTTGGACTTTGTACGAGTATCTCTGGTTCTCTGGGACTGAAAGAAAAAATATTATAAATCAGTGACAAATTATTCTTTGGCCAAAAAAGTACCTTTATAACCAAACCCAATTAATGAAAGTATGAATGAGTAAAATAAATTAATAATAAAAAATTAGGAATGCACTGGAAAGTTTCTTCCATGTTAAAGTAACTCCTGACAGTAATTCAATCATGAACATTAAAGTCTTGTAATTACTGCAGTACGTTTTCTGACGTAGCTCACTGAAAGATCACGGTTGGCCTCAGAAAATCCAGCATCATGACCCATTACTTCCTCCAGAAATAATCACGCCTTAAAAAAACCCAGCACATCAGAACGTAAACCGGCACGAAGTTAAACCCACCTCTTCTGAGGAGAAGGTTCAGGGGTGGCGTCTTTACCAACCCACACCTCCTCAATCTTGGTGAGGACGTTTTTGATGAAGGCGGCTCTGGTCAGAACGGTTTCAGTAGCAGATCTTTTAGCCACCGTTGATAAGGGCTGAGGTCTGGAGACTGGGATGAGAAACAGACAGAAAAATGATGAAGTCCAGTGTGCTGACTGCATCAGGCTCATTCAGCTGTAATAAACACCAAACCACCACAGTATAGAATACAGGTCTAGATTGAGATCACTGCACCTTCACTCAACCGTTATATTCAACCCGCAGCACAGCCGTGTACATCAGTATAATACAATTCAAATAAAAACATAAATAAATAATAAAATACATGAGGAGAACATCTGCACCTTCTTTGAGGATGGTGGCGGGGTGCTGGTACGGTTTCGCCCTCTCAATGGCCAGTTTCCGTTGAGCTCTGGGCAGAACCTTCCCGTACTGGTTCAGGATGGAGTTCCTAGTGTTTGATCTTTCCTTCATTTTTGGATCTCGATCAGCCTGAAGGAAAGAAACGTATAACACACCTCAGTTTAGACAAACAGACGGTTAGATGTTCTACTGTAGAGCACACTCCACACTCCAAACTGCCCAGTTGTAAGAACGCCCCTCACTGCTGCAGGCTGGACTTACCGCCAGGTTCACTTTGAGGGCTTGGTTGATCTGCAGGGCTGGAACATAGTTGGCCTGTTGGAGGTAGTGTACCATGAGGAGCTCCCGGTTCTGAAATCCTCCGGTGCCCTGCAGGAACCGCTCCAAACATTCCTACACACAGACATGTAAATCAGCTGGTGTTCAGAATATCCTGAATAAATGATTGTTGACCTTCAGAACACCAGTGCTCATTAACACCGGACCTCAAGAGAAGATCTGACTGCATGTGATGAAGCAGCTAAAGCATTTCAATTAAAGCTGATAAACACCTTAATGATTCATTCCAAACCCACTGAGGTGGAGTACAGGGACAACAATACAAACACTGTCCAAATACTTTTGGCTCTAAATGCACACAATTCCCTCAGTGCATGCAGAAACAGCGCTGCCACACACACACACACACCTGCTCTAAGGGTCCCAGAGGCAGCTTGAGCAGCTCCTTCATCAGGTCGAGCTCCTGGCACGTCTCGTACAGAAACAGCAGCAGTTCCTCCAGGTTGAGTTTATTAGCGTGCTGCCTCAGCAAAGCCCAGGCCTCCACGATACACCTGCAGAGAGCGAGAGAGCGAGAGCGTGAGACAGCAGACCGAGACTGTAGAGGGATTGTAGCTTCAGTGAGGCACACAGACATCAGAACTCCTGGGCAGTGAAAAACCTCATGTCTCAGAGTCATGGTTAATCCAGCTCCCCTCCAACAGGCAGCACATCAAAACCAAACCTCCACGGGGGCACTCTCGACTCTCCACTCACAACCCAACACAAGACACCCTGTGTAGTGCGCCCCCTAGAGGTTAGAAAAAGCAGTTCTGCAGCACCTGAAACTCTACTTGTAGAAACAGTGTGAAACAGGGTTCTCCCTCGACTACACAGTGGTGGGAAGGTTAATGCACCTGCTGGTCACTGTGGTGACACGGAAAGCAGAAAAGGCTGCTTCTGATTGGCTGCTTTCTCATCTGCCGGCACCTCAATAAGCCCCGCTGCTGCACCCCCACCAAAGAGCATTTTTCAAATGTGCTGAGGGTGGAGACACTTAAGAGCTAAATGTCCACAAACTTTTGACAGTCGGGGTAAATAAAGACTAATCCTCTGAACACCTCAGTAATCGATATTTATAATCCACCGATTGCAGAAGTTCAAAGTCAAGGTGTGTGTGTGCGCGCGTGTGTGTACCTGTTGTGAAGCAGCACCGACAGGCACAGTTTGGCCTGGCTGGTGGAGCTCATCGAGGGCTTCATCACGTGCAGGTAGCGCAGCGCGATGCTGTGTTTCCCCTGACACATCAGAGCCTGCAGCACACGCCCGTGCTGCCACGCCCAAACCGAGTGACTGGTGGCAGGGTGCAGCAACAGCTCCAGAGAGTTCTAAACGAGAGACCGATAGAGATAGAGAGAGAGAGTGTGTGAGTTAGAAAACAGAATGTGTGTTGACTGCTCACAATTGATCAAATCAACTGATTGACTACAGCCCTCCTGAGAGATTAACCGGTTACCTCGTGGTCGTGATGATCCAGCAACCACAGGCCTTGTACGAGCTTCACTAAGCCAATAGGAATGGCGAAGGCAGTGGGGAAAGACTCTACAGAGGAGCCACTCTTATTAGGAAAGGAGTACATCACATCCAGCAGCAGGTAGATCACCTGGAGCGCAGTTAAGGGTTCACAAGCACAACAACCTCCAACAACAACGAAGTCTATGCAAAAAATTCCACTGGAGTGTAAACAGGCTCACACTCACACAACCTCGATGTCCCGCTTAAATCGGGAGGTCTACAGTGGATTTAAACGCAATTTAAGACCAAATTTCAATATTGGAGTCAGAATTCAGGTCCAAGATACGCTGCAATGTGGACAGCCAGCAGGAAAGAATTCACACAATTCATAAGATTTACAGGAATTTAATAAAGCAATTTAGTAAACAATGTAATTAATTACATGTGCAGACAAATCTATATTCCATAAACTATCTATAGTCTATATCTACAGTCCCTTAAATTCAATGAATTTATACATCACGTTATTCAAATCATTCATATGATTAATATCCTGAGTAATATCAGGATGCTGCTGCACTTCAGGATCAGAGTACTGGACCTGCCTGGTCTAATCTGTAAGACCACAGTTTCTAAATCAAGAGTTTAATATTTAAGGCATCTAATTGATAAATTAAATATCTTAATCTGCAATACTTTAAGAGCTGCTAATAATCACAGGCATATCAATTCGTTTTCCCTCAGCAGGTTTCTGAGCTGAGTGTTAAATTGTTTTAAGGCTGCAGACCAAACCTCAAAACATAAAAATGAATTAACCCTTTTGTTTATTTCTTAATTTATACGCGCGCACACACACACACACACACACACACACACACACTTAGTGGGTAACATTTTCTGACCCATTTGCCTTTATACCAATTTATATAAAAAATATACATAAAATAAATAAAAATAAATATAAAAAAAAAAAATCACTCCAGTGATACGCAGGCCTTACTGTTCCATCCTCCTCTTTAAAATCATCCACTGATAAAAAGCATAAACTAAATGACAGCAGCTCCTCAGCAGAGATCAGAAAGGATACAATGGCATGTTTGGCAGATTCTTCAACATTCTCCAGCAGATACAGGTCCAGCAAGGCCTGCAGAAACAACAGAGCCCTCATCAAAGCTCAGTGACTGAAACCTCTCCATTACAGCATAACGAACCTCAAGGCTCAGGAACTCCAGTCTTACATGAAGCGATGGGGGCGGATACTGTCCTGTCCCGCCCTCGTCCCGCTTCCACAGATCTGTGAGCCGCTCTCCGCACTGGGTCACCAGCCCGTCAATCATCAGGCAGTCTGCACACCACTTATCCCTGATGAAGGAGAAACAGGGGGATGAAGAGTCAGGAAAAACTAAGTTACCATAAATCACCCAACCATCACATGTTCAGCCTGTCGGTACACTTTCAATAAATAAATAAAAATAAATAAAACACCCATCATTATTAAATTAAACCAGACATACATTTAAATCAACAAAACCATCATTTAAAAAAAACTTTTAACTTTTAAAACTGTATTAAATTATTCAAACTTGAATTGCGGCCGCACTACAAACACCACAACAGCCCCTCAAACAGCCAATCAAAACATGTTACACACTTCAATAATAAATTACTCTAGATATTCAATAAATAGAAAGTTAGAGTATTTATGCTAAACTAGAGGAACCAGTCTCTGCAGCTGCTGTCTGTGGCTGCAGGGCTAAACTTGGCTGAATGGGGCGCAGACTCACTTCGCCAGCCTCTGAAGCTCCTCCCTCTGTCCTGTGTAATAATTCTTAATGACCGAAAAACTGTAAAAGGGTCGTGATATCTGCAGGACGTCGTCATCTGTTCAAAAACAAACACACAGAGAAATGAATCATATTATAAAGAAATAAACAACCTCTGTTCATAAAACTGGGAAAGATTTAAGACAGCATCGTACCTGAGCTCTCGGGGAGAAGGCCAGTGCGGCAGAACCACAGGACCACCTGAGCGTACTGGGAGATCAGACTGGAGACCATGCTCTTATTCATCAGTCCTATCAAACCTAGGAATGGAAAAGCCACATCAGCCCGTATTAACCTAACACATGACCAACAGAGGAGCAGGACTACAGCTGGTTGTTCCCACTAAGCATCTTCAAAGGCCCCACACTTCCCACCCCCAGGCCCCGCACTTCCCACCCCAGAGTCCAACACTTCAGATCCTGAGCACAGAGATGCTGGGTGGACTCTGAAGCTGGACTGTAGTTCTAGACGTTATTCAGAACTTTGCTACAGTTTATATACAAATATGGATTTACTTAAAATATGTATCTTATAGAACACACCAAGATCAAACTCTGGTTGCGTGAATCGTTCAACCTCCACCACCAGTAGTCTTCTGAGCTGCTGCTTTTGTTCTACCTTTTTTGCATTTTGCAAAAGTATTTCAGATCAGTCGCCCATTACTGCTGCAACGACCCTCACACACTCTCTACTCTGGATTCACCAGTTCGTTTAACACTAGGATCATCAGAACACGTCACATCCAACGACAACCAACCAGGGCTTCTCACCTCTCTGACAAAGTGCACAGCTTTCATACAGCTACAGACCTTCATCTCCTACATGAGGGTCAGAATTGAAGGTAAAGGGGGGTGGTGGTGTTCCTCACCTCTCTGCGTGAGCTCCTGGGCTTCGTTCAGCAGGCAGTGGAAGATGGTGCTGAGGTTGCTCAGTAAGCGCTGACTGTGCTGGAGGAGCTTCATTGTCTGAGGGTCCGTGAAGTTTGAAGAGCTGTCATAAAGCGGAGCACCTACACACACACACACACACACGTCAGTGTTCCTGCATGGACCAATGGCTGCTAAAACAGAGGAACCACACTTCCTGCCTGGCAGCACTCACATATGCCATCAAGTTCCTTCTTGGTGTGCACCACCTTGTCCCACGCCCACTCCAGAATGTAGCGCAGCTTCTCTGCTGATCCGGGTTGTTCTGTGAAAAACACAAACAGTCCAGAATAAGAAGAGCAAGAGCCACACACACACACACACACACACACACACACACACACACACACACACACACACACACACACACACACACACACACTTTTTCTGCACCAAGCTTTAGTGCAGCGTAAGCACTGAGGCTGTGTGGGGGAGGACTGGACAGATTTATCCTTTTTAAAATCTGAACACTGCAGAAAATCACTGGTGTGATGCGTAGCAGTGATCAGGACAGTTATCATATCGATTCTCAAACAGTATTGATGATTAATAAATTAAGAGCTTAGATATAAAGATGGGGTCCGACAGCGGTTCATTAAGTGTTGTGTTTAAAACCCAAGATGGCCGTGTGTTCAGATCCCACTGCTCTGATTGGATAAACAGTCAACTTCTCTTTGACTCTGATTTTATGCAGATTATTTTTATATGACATTTAATAAAGTTTATTAAGTTGTAATGCTGTTCGCAATCTTAGCTAACTGTAGTCTTCTGCAGTCTATTCAGATGCACACTTGGTAGGACCTCGACCTCCAGTCACTGCCATACTCTTTAAATATGCTCCATCAGTTCTCCTCATGTTCTCTGGAACGTACTAAAACGCTACAGCTTCTGTTCTCACCTTCAGCCGTCCACTGCTTAATGCAGCCGGTGATGAGCCCCAGAGAGCTGGTCTCCACTGCAGTCATCAAGATGGCGTCCAGCTGCTCCTCCTGTAGAGGAAAAGTAAAAGAGGGTTAACATGCTGAAGTCAAAAAGCAGACTCCTAAAGGAGCAAGTAGCCCATCCCCAAGCAGTTCCTCCAGCGTTCCTCAGCTCTGTGGAGAAGGTGCCACCGTCTCCTAAACCTCATCCATCTACCAGCTGATGAAGATCTGGAGGAGCTCAGAGACACTTATAGTTCATGGGACTGGTAACGGTCCATAGTTTGTTGGCACTGCTGGCTCCACTTTAGTCCCCTCAGGACTGGAGTTGAAAACCACTGGTCTAGCCGTTCACGCAGAACAGCAACCAGCAGGGGCACAGTTAGCCAACACTAGTTAATCTCAGTAAGCTGATGCTGAGATTACTACAGTTTGTTCATCAGTACAGTAACTATAAACAATCAAATCATCACAGCAATGCTCTTCCAAAATCTAGTAGAAAGTCTTCTTACTGATACAGTTACAAAAGCAGGAGAAACTCTTAATACCCTTGATTTCAGAAGAAACAGTGAATGAGCTGGTGTCCCAATACTTTTGTCTTTTAGAGTAAGTCTGTGGTGCTATAGTAATACCCTTATTGCTGTTGTCACTATATGCCAGGTTCATCATTATTAATAATATAATAATAATAATAATAATAACTGCCCCAGCAGACCACTCCATAAAAGATGGTAGATGCCACCACTGTGAGGACGTTCTTCGACACAGTGGTGGCATCTGCCATCTTTTATGGAGTGGTCTGCTGGGGCAGTAGCATCTCGATGGCAGATAAGAAGAGACTGGACAAACTCATAAAGAGGGCCGGCTCTGTCCTGGGGTGCTTCTTAGACCCAGTGCAGGTGGTGGGAGACAGGAGGATGACAACCAAGCTGGCATCCATGCTGGAGAACAGCTCCCACCCCATGCATGAGACTCTGGCAGCACTGGGCAGCTCCTTTAGCGACAGACTGCTTCACCCCAAGTGTGTGAAGGAGCGGTATCGCAGGTCCTTCCTTCCTGCTGCCGTCAGACTACACAACCAACACTGCTCCCAGCGGACCACATACACACACACTTAACTACACACACACGTTCATGTTCAGGGAATACTATGTGCAATATCCCACCCCCATGTGCAATTAAGAGTCTTTTACTGTAAATAATATTGTTTATTGCTTTTTTAATTCTTATTTATATTGTGTATATAGTGTAAATTATTTATCCAAATTTTTTGTAACTGAGTGTCCTGCTATCCCTTTCTGCTGCTACACTGTGAATTTCCCCACTGCGGGACTAATAAAGGATTATCTTATCTTATCTTATCTTATCTTATCTTAATAATACTGCTAAGCTTATTTGATTACTAGTCAAACGAGTCCATTCTGATGTAGTCTGTAATGGAGGGAGGGCAACTGGTCTGAGGGAGGCAGCAGTAGACCCCGGCGGTCAGTCTCCCTTTAGAGTTTGACCTGCTGTCCTTTCCTCCGGGTCTAGCACAGCACCACAGCACCGCTCCATCAGTGTCTGACTGTACCGGTATAATGAACACACAGACTGTTCTAACTGAACTGCAGTTAGATATGGTCAGACAGACAGCGAGTATGACCTGAGAGAGGCTGGAGGGCTGCACGTCTGCCAGGCGAGGTGGCAGAAGTCCTGACATCAGGCAGCGGGAATATCCGTTAGAGATGCCGTCGCTCAGACTGGGCACGGCCTTCTTCAGGAAGCTCAGAGTCTAAAAGGAGCGAGACTTTAGTAACTGCAGTAACACAATTCACACAATTACAACCACAGCAGACCCACACTGACCTCCTTCTGATAGCCAGAGCAGGTCAGGTGCACAATTCCAGTGTTCAGCAGACAGCTGGCATCTAAAGGAAACAGGAAGTAATGAAGTTAAATCACTGCAGTGACTCGGACGTCTGATTTGGACACACAGTCTAACGATCATCACTCATGTCCGGGTCTGAGATGCGCTAGCAGTTACGGAAGTGTGCGAGAACTTGCCGAAGTTGTAGGTGGTGGGGTTGAAGAACTGCTCTGGTGGGGGACAAATGTAGGGCAGTCCCCTGCTGAGGCTGCGTTCATGCACCACTACGTCCAGCAGGGGGCAGGGGGCAGTCATCTCCACCACAGAGTCCAGAGACCACACAGCAAGGTATGGACAGTTCCTCAGAGACTCACCCGCCCTGAACACACAAGGGGAAAGAAATGCCATCATTAAGACTTAATCAGTGGAGAAAAGATTTAACTTTATGCAAATAATAAAAATAAATAATAAATATCTGGATCAGTGCTTCCCAAACCGGGTCATTTTAATGGGTGTGATTGCAGTAACACCAACTTAACTCAGGAAGTGCTCGTTAATGAGCTGGACCAGAGGCTCAGACCCACAAATCAGAATAGAAAATGTCCCATAATCAACCGCCCGGCCTTTAAGACACTACAGGAGCTGAGAAAACATTCTTCCCTCAAAGTCCAACTAGAGCTGGAAAATATGAGGATATTTTATCATACGGTGATAAATGTTGTTATGGTGATACAGTAAGCTTCTCTGATCATATGGAGGAGACTGTTAGTGCTTAATAAACTCTGATCAGCTGCAGGTTTCATTACTAACAGTGTAATTAGACTGAAGGGTTCATTAGATGAAGAGCAGCAGATGTTATAGAGTAGAAATCACTGTATTCAGTACAGGAGAGGATCTGAACAGCAGTTTATAATAATCTGTAGATACCGATGTGTTAAGTCTGCAATTACATGTATCGTGATATCATATAGCGTGGAAAAAGTCTTTAAATATTATGATGTAGTATTTACCATAGTGCCCTACTCCCAACTTAAAACAAGTAAAAATGAATATAAATATCAAATAAGCAATGTTACTTCAGAATCAAAACCAGTCTTTGAAGTAAACCTATACACTAAGATCAGACAGCAAACATTATAAAAAGATAGAGGACATTTTTAGAATATATAAAATTATTGATATTCAAATAATAATAATAATAATAAATAAATAAATTAATTAAAAAAAGGGTTCTACCCCCCCGACCAGAGTCAATGCTGCCTGTGGGCCAATACCAATCAGATCTGACTGATCCTAAACTGCTACCCTTTTTGGGAACGTTACCAGTTATCAGCTTAAACAAGGCTAGAGTGTCCCCTCACTAAACTTTCCATTCTACCTCAAATAGTGCAGCAGTTACTGTGTAAATTTCAGCAGCAGAGCAGAACTGCTGCGTGTTCACGGAGGAGCAGGAGGACACTTCAGCCTTGTTTGGGCTGCTAACAGCTCAATTAAAGCTCTTCTGTTCTGTTGACTGTAATAAGCTCATAAATAAACACTGTTCAGGGTAGTTCCTCGCTGAGACAGCTGAAATCACGCCTGTTAACGGCACCTAGAGAACACCAGAGGGCGCTCAGCTACAACACCTGCTACGTCACTGGATGGGATCGGCAACAGCACATAATCGATTTGTGTAAAACTATTACTTTAACATTAAGTCTAATAATACTAATCAAACAATTATGTTGAATAATGATGAATCGTGCAGTAGTTCAGTGTTCACGTACTGACGATATTCACAATATGCTCAGAAAAAAAATATCCTGATAATCAGATCATATCACCCAGCTCTACTATAACCCCACCCATCCCCCTCTTAAACCCCCCCCGTCCCCGAAACACCTTCTCACCTCAACGAGTCCGGCATCTGGGCATGGTACCACCTATTAATGTCGAAGACTCCTACGAAGGTAGACGGCTGGCCCTGCCCGTAGGACTTGACTTGCCAGGTGAATATGGACACGCTGGTGTCGGGCGAGGCCACTGAGAGAGAACATAGAGAACAGAGTCAGGACGGAGTCCTTTCAGATCGACACAACCGGAGATACGTGACGGTCACCGGACACGCAAAGCTGAAAACTAACCTTCGCTCATGCTGTCGTCTCGGTCCGGGTGGTGGCGGAACTTCTCGATGGTTTGGCAGCTTAGGAGACGGGTGTTGGTGGCCTGAGCTCGCAGAGGGAACGCCGTACCGCTCAGATCCTGACTGTAGCGTTCCTCACAGTACTCCAGACCCTGAACGAACGACAGGTCAGAATAAAACCAGCCTGAACCTGGACTGGAGGACGTCCATCAACATCACAGGTGATGTGTTTACCTTCATTTCCCCATGATGCACTAGTATAAATACGGTATGCAGTTCATATGAACTTTACCTCGTAGAGAATCTTTCCTGAGGTCAGACACTTCCTTTCCCCAAACGCCAGCTGCAGTAGATGGAGGCTGACGACGTCTCCTTCACTGCAACAGAAAGAAAGCAGGAAGGGATGCACAGGTAAGACCACTTCCTGCAAAGACCAGCCAACCAATACATTCACTAGTGGGCGCTGTAGGCAGCTGTCGACTAGTCAGGACAGCGGCTGACTTTAGGGTCCAAAAAGCTTTACCTGTTAAGTACGTATACTAAAAGCACTTCAGCACCGGGGTGGGTGATGCAGTAACTATCAAAGAGTAATCGATCTATAATAATAATAATAATAATAATAATAATAATATCTATATTCTGTTTAAAGCTTTTTTTCCCTGGAACAAACAGGTTACAGACCGTGAGACAGGGTAAAGGAGGCACTGTGGTCTGTTGTGGGCGTTGAGCTCCTCTCTTCGCTACAGATTAGATTTGAGAACCCACTACCGGGTTTCTATCATTTCTGGGTTCTCTCATAGACCGAGATTCTAAAGGTTTTAATACAGTTCAAGGGGTGTTAGAAAAGCACCTAGTTTGGGACAAACATTCGTCATGGGGAAGACACACATACATGTTTTATATATAAACATACATATCACAGGGCACTAATCAAATATTTAATTAACTACACTTCTGCCTTTAAATATAGCAGTTTACTGTTACTACATTAGTTGTGTTATTCTCCAACTGTATTTCTGTTTTAAGGGGCAAACCTATTAAATTAAATATGGGATCATTTATAAATCCTGATTATTTCTGATGCATACTGAACATAGCAGCGTTCTGCAGTATTTCATTATGCAGCTTCAGTATCATGTGACTGTAGGGAGAACACAGTGAGAACTGTGCCATTTTCAATCTGGGCTCGACACACACACAAACTGCACTATGGAGCTTTGGTGGTGTAACGCTGCAGAACCCATAGAGTCATATTAGTGTAAAATCCTGTAGTGTTACTCTACCACCTCCGCCCACATGCTGCTCCACCTTCAGATCAAGCTGCTGCAGTAGCAGTGGCTCAAAGTGCGAATTCCACTTTCTGACTGCAGGGGGAGCCCCAGAGGAAGAAACACCATTTCTCGCATAAAGCTGCTTTAAGTGATGTGAGAGGGTGAAGAAGCAGACACTCACTGATCCTGTGCAGACTGCACCGCCCACAGATAGCAGCAGTTCCTCGGGTCGTTCTCTGGCTCCTGGAAGGTAAAGGCAAAAACAGGCACTCTGCCGCCCTCCAGCTGTGAGTGATACCTGAAAAAGCAGAGAGATAGGAGTACTCAGGACCTGAGTAACTGACCCAACAACCAACAGAGGCAACGAGGGCAGCAGCAGGGCGAGACACACCCCGGTCAAACTGCCCACCTCTAGGAACAAGCCATGAAAAAAAAAAAAAAAAAATAGGGATCGGCCTTCATCTTGGAAAAGGTAGGAAGTATGGAATTTATTTATTTTTATTTAATTTAAATCACAACTCAGCAGCAGTGTCCAGCCTGGTTCCTCAGTATCCCAATCTAACTAATCAGCTAATTAACGATCCGGAGTTAGTGTGTGTTTTACAGTTCTGCAGGAGGAAAACAAAAGTGTGCAAAGTAGGGAACTCCAGGACTAGGACAGCTCAGCAAATCACGAGAGAGAGAGAGAGAGAGAGAGAGAGAGATAGATAAACAAATAAGACAGTACCAGTCAAAAGTTTGGACACACCTGGTTGAATGTGTGCTGACCATCATAAAAATTAAATAAATTTTAATTAAATAAAATCTGTTTGTTTGTTTTATAGCTTTTTGGGTAACAAATATAACACACAGCAGTTACTCATTCAGCAAGACCAATGAACATCATTAATAGCCTACATGACCAAATCACCTCTCAGCGCAATCTACAGCTTAGGCCTACTTAAAGGTGGAACCAACCGTACAGAGTGTGTGTACATTATTTATTTATTTATTATGTGAAATATAATAGCTGCTGAATTCAGTGTTAAACCAGTAAAACTATTATAAATTACACAGTTGTTCAAAATATTTAATAATAAAATGGTAAAAATGAACTTCCAGGCTCAGTGTTTTCCCACTAGAACCTCACTCACTCTTTTTTGAGCGTCTTCATGTTCCACAGCTGCAGGTACCCGTCAGTGAAGCCCACGGCGAGCTGGTTGGTGCGGTGGATGTACTGCAGGGCCGTCGCTCCTGTACCTGTAGGGCTGCAGAGCTGGAGACACAGATGCCTGCCCTGCTGAGTCACTCCCTCACGGAGGCGAGGAATCTCTGATGGGGACTTATTCACCACCTCCAGATCTGAAAGGAAGCACAGAGGAGAAAACAGCTCTGAGGAACAGAACCGCACAAGAGATCTTCACCCAAGTATTCAGATCACACCTAGCCGAGCCACGCCGCCGCCCCCCCCCCCCCACACACACACACACACACACTTCAGATTTCAAGTGATCTTGCGTAAAATCAACAGTTATGGTAAACAGACTCAGAGTGCAGGTTTGGTGTGAAACGCTGGGTTCTAGATAACCTCCCCCAGTCTGAGCTGGAGTTCTACAGTGGATGTCCTAGATAATCTCCCCAGTCAGAGCTGGAGTTCTACAGTGGAGGTTCTAGATAATCTCCCCCAGACAGAGCCGGAGTTCTACAGTGAAGGTTCTAGATAACTTCACCCAGTCAGAGCTGGAGTTCTACAGTGGAGGTTCTAGATAAGCTCCCTCAGTCAGAGCTGTGGTTCTACAGTGGAGGAGAAGGGAAGCAGCCGTCTGAAGCTCTACTAAAAGCTCCTCACAGAAAGTTCTTCACCTAATGGTGATGAAGACGCTGCCTGATGCCTGAGACACGGTTCTACCAGAGTTCTGAGAAGAGTTCGGCTCTAGAACCTGCTTTTAAAATCAGATCATTAAAATGGTGGAGGGATACATGCTGCAGGGTGTAGTGCGGCTACAGAAAGTAGTCCCTAAAGAGAACTGCATTAGTTCAGATTCTCTATTCACTATTTTACCTTCATCATCATCATCATCATCATCATTCCATATAAAACTCAGAAGACTCGTGTAGCTGCACTGGTGGGTTTGGATAGGAGATAAATTATGGGCTGTGTCTGTGTTGTTGTAGTCATGGTGACTGACGCCTGCTTCCATTCACCTCCACTGTAGAGAGATCAGAGTGGGTCAGTTTCTCTACAGTGAAGCTCAGATTCACACCGGACCCCCGACTCTGACTGAGCTCAGCTCTCACCCTTAGATTTGCAGAAAATCTGATAATATCCTTCCTAAAAAACAAACAACACTGAACACTTTGTCCTGAACAGTGCTGGTCATCTTTAAGGGGTTCGACTCTTACCTGAGGCCTCCAGTTCACTCTGAGTGCAGGACGGGTCATCCAGACACAGGTCCACCAGCAGGACGTGGCCGATATCAGTGACCACAGCAACAACGCCGAAGAACCAGCGCAGGCTCTGGTGCAGATGCTGCGTACTCGCGCTCGCGCCTCCGTAACTCACCAGCGGCTCGACGGCCGTGATCTGTGGAAGAGAACAGGACAGGTCTTTACGGCGGACACGAGAACATACTCCCAACACAGGCTCTGTTCCTCAGAGCGGTTCTTCAAGCTCCACGAGTCTCCCATGGTCTTTCCTTTATGCTCTTAAGAAGGTTCTCCTGTTCAGCTTCAGTTCACCAGCTGCTCAATCCTGGTCCTGGAGATCTCCCACCCTGAGGAGTTCAGGTCCAACATAGCTGACTCTAATGTTCCGCTGCTCCTGGATCAGGTGTGTTAGATTCAGGGTGAAGCTAAACTCTGCAGGGTGGCAGATCTCCAGGACCAGGACTGAACAGCCCTGCTCTATAGGAACTTCTCTCCTCCAGTTCCTCCTCAAGCTTACAGGAAGCTTCTCCTTTTCAGTCTTGATTAGGGTTCGTCCCTCAACCCCTCAAACCACTTTGTTGCAGATGGAGGAGTGTGGTTCAGGACACAGTAGGACTGTAAACTATACAGTATCTGAAGGCCTGCAGAGCTGTTTATACACAATGAGGTTTTGTTCATGTTTACAGCTCACAGCCAAAGTGTGTCCTGAACCCCATCCAAACATCTGCAGCTGGGTGCAGTTTGAGAGTGAGAGCATGTATTTACTGACTGACTGTTAGCCATATTAGCTTCATAGCTCCAGTACACAACCAGAGAACTAATTTAGAAACCAAGCATGATTTTTTTTTTTTTTTTACTACATTGTTTTTTCCCCCTAAAGGCCAGACTTCAGAATATCAGTCTCATTATCATAACCATCCTCTTTCTGAACACTGCACATCTGTAACCCTCAGTCTATTTTCTGTGCGTATTTTTATCCCTTCTCTATATTTTTATTCTCTTTTCAAGTTTATTTCATTATAAAAGTATTGGGACATTTACACATTCCACCTACAGGAGCTTTTCTGACCTCCCATTCTAAACTAGAGATGCACCGATCCAATATTAGGATCAGATATCAGTCCTGATATTAAAAAAAAATGAGCTGGATCGGGTATAGGATATTCAGGCTGAACAAAGAACCAACCCTTTCGCTTTAATTTGGTGGCGTGACGGCTTATTAATTCAGCAATTGTATCGGTAATCAAACTGGTATCGACCGATATGCAAAGTTTATGTATCAGTATCGGAATTAAAAAAAGCCGGATCGGTGCAACCCTGTTCTAAACCCATAGACATTAATATGGAGCTGGTCCCCCTTTGCAGGGCCCCCTGTAACTTTACTTGTGCCGCCCAATCCTTTTTAATTAAATATCTGACATTATTTCAGTCTTGTTCTTTATATTTTATCCATCTTTCATTGGTGAAATCACAGACCTGCTTTGGCTGGACAGTAAAGCTATGTTCTATTCTGTGGAGGTTATACGCACTGCTGTGCACCAGCTATTCTAAAGGGAAACAGGCTTTTGTTCATCAGGCTAAACTGCAGCTGCTCACCAGCAGCACAGAGACAACGAGCCTTTCTTTCAGAGCGAGACAAAGTCACTGTTCTGACAACGACCCGATACCTGCACAGAGCAGAAACAGCAGCCTGTGACAGGCTGGTTTACAGGTCAGTCAGATCAGAGCCTGTTACTGTCAGAGTATTCCCGTTCCCCCACATCGAGCAGTGAAATCTGAGGAAACGCAGAGACCGGGTTAGGAGACTGCAGAGGACTCACCCTGCCTGGCATGACCACTGCTTTGACCACCCGAGAGATCCCCAGGTCATACAGACACAGCATGCTGCCCTCGTCCTCCTCCAACCCCACCAGCAGGCCGCTGCGCTTCAGCCAGCTGAAGTCCCGCACCGCCAGGACGTTGGGCGGGTGCTCCGTCACACCACTGAAGCGATAGGCTGAGAAACGCTCCCCCGTCACTGCATGGACCACCTCCAGCTGCGGACCACACGCCAGCCAGGCCAGCCCACTGCGACCTGCTCCAGAAACACTCAAATCAGAACACTGAACCACCACAACCGAGCTCTCATTCCCCCAGCTCAGCTCCTCCAGCTCAGTGCTAGGCAAACACTGGATTCAGATGTTTCCAACCTCATCTCTGTAAACATACACTATATGTCCAAATATTTGTGGACACCCCTTCTAAATGAATGCATTCAGCTACTTTGAGTTGCAAGCATTGATGTGCAAATGCACGCACACAGCTTATCCACGCCGCCCAACATCAAATACAGAAACTCAAACACTGAGTGAGCAGGTGTCCCAAAACTTTTGTCCATATAGTGTATGTCCAATATTTAAACCTGTTTATTTGAAAGTCTGTTGGTCTACATAAACAAGTTCCAGTAAATCATAATTAATAAACCCAATTCACACATTAATCTAAAGCTGGATCTTCATCCTCCTCCTCATCACGTCCCGCTCTGTAGAGCTGCTCCTCTCTCAGACCGGAGCGCAGTGGGCGGAGTGATACACACACTGTGCTGAGGTGAAGGAGGTTCCGGTTCCTCCAGCTGACTGTTCTGTAGTACACTCACCAACAGTGAACTTCCCGTGCAGTACTGAGTCCAGAGTGACCTCATCCTCCCCCAGAGCGTCAATCGTCACCTCAGGGAAACGCAGCAGGCTGCTGGTGACTTGGGCCGTCAGGTCACGCATGCTCACTAAAAACATACAAACAAACAAACAAACAAACAAACCCATAAATAAGTCTTAAAGTACCAGCTGTTATAACGTAAACACCACACCATAAAGGAGCTTCTCCACAAGGTGGCGTCTCTAAAGCCACACGCGCACCACTGTACACACTAGGGGGCGCCACTAAAACCTATGAAAGAGTATTTGCGGCTGCGTAGGGAAGTTCTGAGAAACATCATTTTGTTTATATATTTCACTCTAATAAAGTCTAATAAATATTTTGAACAGAGTATCCTTAGTCATAAATTATCCATAGGGGGCGCTCCACACTGCTTACCTTACATACTAATCCATTACTGCTGCTAGAAGCTAAATTGGCAGAACATCCTGCATCTCACTGGACCAATACAGACACCAGCACCAGCGTCGATACCAGTACTTTAAATCCAGTGTCTGCGTCAGAGCTGCTGCTGTACTGTGAGGATTAACAAACCAGTAGAAGGAAAGCAGAGCGAACATGCAGCCGAAACGGCCCGAGAGACCCCTCTCTTTATTTCGCCAAGTTCGTGACACATACAAGGAATTCCACTTGGTGAGAGCAACACAACATGTAACAAACAGAGTGTCTCACGTCTCACACTTAGTAACACATTAAACAATAAATAGAATGAAGAAGAATACGTTAAGAGATATTAATTAATTAATTATTAAATAATAATGATTATTTTCTTTTTACAGAAAATGAACATCTATACTGAGCTTACAGTTCAGGTGAAGGTTAGACGAATGTCAGGGGAGCGTCTATGAAGCATCTATTACGGACCATCCAAGTAAAGCTGCCCAAGCTTTAGGGCCTTTTCAGTACCGATCCACAAACTTTACATATTGGTCGATACCCGATACCAATCTGACACCACTGCTGAATTTATCATTTTTATTAATATACCTCACCATGTGACTCAGGCATCAGGATTGACTTCAACATTATTTTAAGTTTGTAAAACAAAATAACCACAAATATAAATATACTTAATTTTCACTAAAATAATAAACAAGTGTCAAACTTATTAAAAAAAATATTCAAATAACTGAAATGTATCTGCCACAACCTCCGAAAATAAGTAGCTTCACCTCGTCAAACACACAATCAATCTTACTTTTAAATATTTACTGTAAACTGCAATTTTTAAGATCAAATCTAGCGGCTGAACCTTAGAATAAATAAGTAATTTGGCCGAAAAAACATGCAGTAATCAAACACCGGAAACATTTAGTGCCGTCTCGCACCAATCAATTAAAGAAAAGGCATAATTATCCGATAACTGATCCAGCTAATATTGTTAATATCGGGGTTGATACCTGATCTGAATATCGGATCGGCACATCCTGACTTGCTATGACATAAAACGGAGGTTATTCAGAACACTAAAGGAGATTTAGTGGCAGAATAATGCCCTGAAATATAAACTGCGTTTAAGAATAAAAATATTAAATAAATTATTAATGTTATTAAATTAAAACCCCTTTAGAATAAATGATACATTCATTAAATTAATGAATAAAACAATCATTAGGAGCAGCCCTACTTAGTACAGCGTATTAATACCGTCCTGGTGATGAGGCACACCAGCTGACATCACACCACCTCAGCCCAGCTTTATCAACCGGGCCCACTAACCCTAGAGGGGATGTTATTGCGTGTGTGTGTGTGTGTGTGTGTGTGTGTGTGAACCCCCTCCGAGGACCCTCTCCGAGCCTCTTCCAGCAGTGGGTGAGCAGCTGTCAGCAGTGCAGTGTGGATTCTAACAGCTGCAGCACAGGAACCCTGCACCAGCATGTGTTCAGCTCCAGTCTCATTACTGACCTCCAGGCGTATTTACAAATAATCTGATAAATATATGCAAAAATATGCAAATATCAGTGACCAGACAAAGAAAAAAAATAAAATAAAAAGTGGTCCAATTGTGACCTCTACACCCAACCACAGAAGACAGAAGACCACCTGTGGTCATTTCTCAATCTATACCCATCCCACTTACCACCCAGCAGCCTATACTGACGCAGACTCACGTGGCCTACGTAGTGCACTACATAGGGAGCAGGGAGCAATTCGGGATGCTCTGCGAGCCCAGTTTAGGATTATTAAGTCTTCTTGGCTCCAACACGACCAGTTTAAGCCTATAAGGGATTAATTATTAGGGAGCTGCAGATGTAATATAAAGGTGTTTGGAAGGAAACGTGATGAAGCACATGTTTGGACTCGGCCTTGTGGTGTTATAAAAGGGGGGAAAGCCAGTTTAGAGAACAAATGTAACTTATATGCAAATGTTTATTAAATATCTGACGCTTTATGACTGTTTTTAGTACTTTAAAATGACTTAAGTTGAGTGGGTTGTGCAATTATTCCGTTCCACCTTAAATGATGCAGCAGTTACATTCTGGCGCCAGAGGCGCCAGAATGTAACTGCTGCATCATTTAAGGTGGAACGGAATAATTAGACTAAGAAGACAATTTGCCCACACTAAGAGAGCACTGGATGTTATGACACATCAGACGCATTAACGCATAAATAATCAACACATTTAAAGCATTTTTTATCTTAATTAGAGGCTAAAACCTGCTCATTAAGCCCTACAAATCAAAACGAGCAGCAACACACGAGGCAGCAAGCAAACCGAGGTTACCGTCCCGTTAGCGCAGATTAAACACACACACAGAGGGCAAACCAAACTTCAGGACAGCATAATCAAACAAACCAAACGACCCCCAAGCCCCTTTAACCCTCTCAACACTGGACCAGACTCACATTAAGCCGCAGGACAGCGCGTTCGTGTCGGTGAACAGGCTCACCTCCAGCAGCTACTGCTAGCTTAGCTTAGCACACCGCTCCGCTATTTACCTGTTTACAGACGACGACGACACGCGATGTCAAATATATCAGTTAATTCTTCAGTCGCAGCTTCTCCGCAGTCATAATCCGCGCTCGTCCATGACCGGGCTGTTTTATTCCGCGGTTATTCGGTGTGTAGCCGTTAGCCGAAGCTGCGCTCCAAATCGCCCGCTAACGCAGTAATGCGGACCACTGCGCATGCGCTATTTCCATAGCGGCGCGGCTCCACCGCGCAGGCGCTGTTTACACGAGCGCGCCGCCATTTTCTCAGCGACATGCCGAGGAACGTCATAGTGTCGTGAGAAGAGACGAGATTTGAGGACTGGAGGAATTTCATATTATTATAATATTATAATTATATAATTATTCAAAACAAACTAATATGAAATAAGTAGTTGCATGAAATAAAGGTACATGAAAAGATATGGATAAAAGTAATTCATAGTGGATAATGAATAATTTGTATTAGTAACTGAATAATTCATAGTGGATAATGAATAATTTGTATTAGTAACTGAATAATTCATAGTGGATACTGAATAATTTGTATTAGTAGCTGAATAATTCATAGTGGACAATGAATAATTTGTATTAGTAGCTGAATAATTCATAGTGGATACTGAACAATTTGTATTAGTAGCTGAATAATTCATAGTGGACAATGAATAATTTGTATTAGTAGCTGAATAATTCATAGTGGATACTGAACAATTTGTATTAGTAGCTGAATAATTCATAGTGGACAATGAATAATTTGTATTAGTAGCTGAATAATTCATAGTGGATACTGAACAATTTGTATTAGTAGCTGAATAATTCATAGTGGACAATGAATAATTTGTATTAGTAGCTGAATAATTCATAGTGGATATTGAATAATTTGTATTATTAGCTAAATAATTCATAATGGATAATGAATAAAAATGTCAAACTGAAATACTGAATAATTCCAAGTAGATACTGAATAGTTAATAATAATTAACAGTTGTTACTACATAATAACTATTGCATGTAAGAACTGAGTGAAAATCCGTTACGGGGGAAGGTAACTCTGTTTTACTCTATTGAAATACTAAATGAATTTTAATCAGTTGTTAATTATGTTAAATGAGACAAACAGCTTATCAGTAGAGCAAATATAATATATATAACACTATATAACTAAGTATAACTGTAGAATGTTTCCTAATATTGTGTCCGGGTTTAAATACTGAAGTATGTTTCTGTGGTGAGGCTGATTGGTCAGTCCCCTAGAGGAGTGTGGTTTTTAGAAGACAATGCTTATTAATTATCACTGTCTCTCCAGAGTTATTACTGTAAACAGCAACAGGTCAGCCCAGAGAGCTGAGGATAATCAGACCTGTTTTACTGGCTTTACACATTCTGACCGCGTGGTGGCGCTGAACGCATGCAGTTAGTGCCAGCTTGTGCTGCCCGCCAGGCTGAAGAGCCACACCCCCAGAGGAGATACGGGGGTTTACTAAATACATCCTAAACACACATATCACACTTATGATTACGATCATGGTCCAACAGACTCAAAGTGCAAATATTTATAATGTTTTATCATCATCATCATCATCATCATCATTATTATTATTATTATTATTATTATTATTATTTATTTATTTATTTATTTATTTATTTATTTATTTATTTATTTATTTTTGATTGATAAAAACCTTTTCTACAGTTAATGTTTTATTTCTGCACACACAGCTTGTCTAGTCCCTGTAGAGAAGAAGTGCTGCCAATAGAATAGGACTCTCTGGAGCAGATCATCATCATGACCCTATTGGCTCCATGCTGCCTAATAATGCCAGGCGTGGGCTAGAGGGGTATAAAGCCCCCCAGCATTGAGGAGCTGTGGAGCAGTGGAGGAACTGTGTTCTCTGGAATGATGATGGAGGAGCTCCATCCAGTACTTTTGGGAGGAGTTGGTGAAGCTCTTGTTGCTGAATGCAATCAAATCCTCACAGCAATGCTCCTCCTCCAGAATAGTAGAGAGTCTTCTTCTCTGGACAGTAGAGACAGTTACTCCAGCAGAAGCAGGATCAGCTCTTTAACACTCTTGATGAAACAGTGAATGAGCAGCTGTCCCAATACTTTTGAATATTTATACTCAGTAGGAGTGACAGCACTAAGGCTGTAGGTAATGATGATAATGCTAATAGTGATAGTTATGATAAAATATGTAAATGAAAAACAATGAAGCAGAATCTCTGGATTATGTAATCGCCCCCCTCCGTCCTCAGCATTAGCCTGCTTCCAGAGCCAGAGCACGCTTCCTACACAGCGTTCCAGTCAGAGCCGGAGATCCTGAGGGATCAGCAGCGAGCGTTAGAGCTTAGTCTCCAGTTTGGGTCAAACACTGAGAATAAACCTCCTTTACACTGAAGCTAATTTCTGCTAGCGCCCCTATGGGGATGTGAATAGGGTGTTAGCGCTGAGCTAATGTTGGTGAGCATTTCAGGGCCTTCTGAAGCTGGAAGACTGTCAGCAACTTTACACACACAGCCACAGACACTGGATATCTTTCATCTTTTAATAACATATTCTTATAGTGTGTCTATTATTCTGGTTCTGTTCTATATTCTCTTTTCTAAACATTTAAAACTTTTAAATTCACTCTTTATGAGATAAAGCTGTTAATGTAGCATAAACAATTTATCTTACATAAACAATGTTTTAGTGTTTTATCTTACATATGTTACAATGTTATCTTACAATAGACTATATAAGATAATATAATACTATATGATATAATAATTTATCTTACAATGTTACAATGTTTTAGTGTTTTATCTGATATATTGAATTATGACTAGACTTTCAAATCACCTTTTTATGTGCTTGTATGTTTAATTTTTATTTATGATATATATATATATGTTGAATTATTACACATTTTATATATACATATATAACACAGTATATGTATTATATTATATATTATGTATAATATATAAAAAAAACTTGTATATATTGAATTACAAATTACAGTATTACAATAGAGTACCATTAAGACCCTTAAAAGGGTTCTTCAAGGGTTCTTTAACAAGGACAGTCTGAGTACTGTCTGGTTCTTCACCTGGTTAATCAATCTTCAGGTACAAGGACGAGCTCTCATATAAGGCTCAAATAAAAGGGTTCCACTATTGTGGAGTGTACAGAACCCTTTAGCAGGACTATACAGAACCCTTCTGCTGAGAGTGTCCATTGGGGGACGCAATGCTGTGATATAATGATTGTACTACATTTTTTTATTAGCTCTTCAGAAACCAGGGTACAGCCGACAGCGAGGCCGCCGAGTGCGGGACAGCGTTTTACTGAGATAATATAAACTCTTTATCTGAAGCCCTGGAAGCCTTGAGCTACCGCAGGGTTTTGGAGGCTTCTTGAGAGGGCGAGGGAGAGGGCGAGGGCCGGCAGTGCTCAGACTCAGAGCTGAAGCTGAAGGAAGTAAAGAGGAGCTGTAAATAATAGAGCAGGAGAGAGTGAGGAGGATGAGGAGGAGCGCAGAGCTGTGAGGAAGGCAGGTACTGAACTGCTGAGTAATGCTGTTTATCCTCCAGCACCTGCACACTGTCCCACGGGCTCGCTATCAAACACACTGAAAGGTCAGTGGGAGGTCAGACTGACCCACCGGCTTCATTCTCCATATACACCAAATGTCCAAAAGTATCTGGACATACTCTTCCTCATACTCTGGACATCCATAGAAAAGCACTGACCAATAGAAATGGAATGCTCTGCAGCAGCCGTGATCACATGTCCCTTGTGCTTCTACTCACTGGCCACTTTATTAGAAACACCTACCTTGTGCCTCCACTCACTGGCCACTTTATTAGAAACACCTACCTTGTGCTTCCACTCACTGGCCACTTTATTAGAAACCCTACCTTGTGCTTCCACTCACTGGCCACTTTATTAGAAACACCTACCTTGTGCTTCCACTCACTGGCCACTTTATTAGAAACCCTACCTTGCGCTTCCACTCACTGGCCACTTTATTAGAAACACTACCTTGTGCTTCCACTCACTGGCCACTTTATTAGAAACACCTACCTTGTGCTTCCACTCACTGGCCACTTTATTAGAAACCCTACCTTGTGCTTCCACTCACTGGCCACTTTATTAGAAACACCTACCTTGTGCTTCCACTCACTGGCCACTTTATTAGAAACCCTACCTTGCGCTTCCACTCACTGGCCACTTTATTAGAAACACTACCTTGTGCTTCCACTCACTGGCCACTTTATTAGAAACACTACCTTGTGCTTCCACTCACTGGCCACTTTATTAGAAACCCTACCTTGTGCTTCCACTCACTGGCCACTTTATTAGAAACACCTTGTTGGCAGTAGTTGGTTATTAACTGTAAATAACTGATATTTCTAAAGCTTGTTTTCTTCATATAACAGATAACAGTAAACCAGTGAGATTAGAAACACAATAATTCAGTTTTAATTAACAATTTCAATCATTTTTAAACTAATAATTTATCATTTTAACAATGACACTATAATAATAATAATAATAATATATGCTGGAATAATTCTGTGCTACTCTCTGATCTGTAAATGGTAAAGCAGTGTGTGTTTGAAGCTGTGTGTATTCCGCCGTGCCGGAGTGTGTTCTCAGTGACGTGGTTCAGCCTTAATCCCTCTAAAGCCTGAGCTTCAAAGTGGATCTCTGTTAGAGCAGTGTCCAGCAGAAAGCAGTCAGCGTGCTGGAGGCCATGTTCACTCCGTCAGAGACTGTTGGAGTTAATTTATCAGCAGTAACCCCAGACCTCCATCACTGCACTGACGGAGTCTCTTCAGTTCAATTATTCAGTATCTACTAATAATTATTCAGTATCTACTAATAATTATTCAGTATCTACTATGAATTATTCAGTTTCCTCTTTGAATTATTCAGTATCTACTATGAATTATTCAGTATCAATGATGAATTACTCAGTATTCACCATGAATTATTCAGTATTCACCATGAATTATTCAGCATCAATGATGAATTACTCAGTATCTACTATGAATTATTCAGTATCAATGATGAATTACTCAGTATTCACTATGAATTACTCAGTATCAATGATGAATTACTCGGAATTCACTACGAATTATTCAGTATCCACTATGAATTATTCAGGATCAATGATGAATTACTCAGTATTCACTATGAATTATTCAGCATCAATGATGAATTACTCAGTATCAATGATGAATTATTCAGTATTCACTATGAATTACTCAGTATCAATGATGAATTACTCGGAATTCACTACGAATTATTCAGTATCCACTATGAATTATTCAGGATCAATGATGAATTACTCAGTATCCACTATGAATTATTCAGTATTAATGATGAATTATTCAGTATCCACTATGTATTATTCAGTATCAATGATGAATTATTCAGTATCAATGTTGAATTATTCAGTATCCACTTTGAAGTATTCAGTATCTACTATGAATTATTCAGTATCCACTATGAATTATTCAGTATCAATGATGAATTATTCAGTATTCACTATGAATTATTCAGCATCAATGATGAATTACTCAGTATCAATGATGAATTATTCATTATCCACTATGAATTATTCAGTATCCACTATGAATTATTCAGTATTAATGATGAATTATTCAGTATCTACTATGAATTATTCATTATCCACTATGAATTATTCAGTATCAATGATGAATTATTCAGTATCAATGATGAATTATTCAGTATCCACTTTGAATTATTCAGTATCTACTATGAATTATTCAGTATTAATGATGAATTACTCAGTATTCACTATGAATTATTCAGTATTCACTATGAATTATTCAGTATCCACTATGAATTATTCAGTATCAATGATGAATTACTCAGTATCAATGAATTACTCAGTATTCACTATGAATTATTCAGTACCAATGATGAATTATTCAGGATCAATGATGAATTATTCAGTATTCACTCTGAATTATTCAGTACCAATGATAAATTATTCAGTATTCACTCTGAATTATTCAGTATTCACTCTTATTCAGTTTGTATGTGAGAGGACACACAGACCAGGCCAGACATTCAGCACTATTATTGTATTTTTATTTGCATGTTCCATTAATATTTTACAACGACTGATACAGTTCTGCAGATGATCAATAATTAAAAAGTGTGGCACTAATTCTGACGTTACGTTTCTGACATTTCTAGTGATGACATCAGGTGAATTCAGTCTGCACGGCTGTGATCACTGAAAGGGAGACAGGCTGGATGAACGTCAGTACTGTAACTGCACTCTCTCTCTCTACTGAAATAATAACATCCTCAGAACTCAGCTCCTCAACTCCACACTGATTCCTTCCCTGCTGCCTTCACTACTGTAGAATGCACAGCTGTGTGTGTGTGTGTGTGTGTGTGTGTACGATTTAATATAGCAATAGAGTTAAACACGCAAATACGGACACAGACAGCGGTGAAGTAAACCGTCAATAAATTTCATCCAGTAAAAGTAATAAATATTTTACTTTAAAAAAGAGAAAGAGAGAGAAAGAGAGAGAGAGTAGGCGTCTGAAACCTAGCCACCAGATTTGCTCTATATATACATACAGATGAAGCAGTTTGGCAGGGTGGGGGTGTGTGACGGGGTGTGGGGTGGGGGGTATACAGAGTCACTGTGGTCATTTCTACACTGACTGGACTACCATTAAAGACAGACGACACAGAACAACGATTCTCTATGGAGGAGCCGGCGGGGTTGATATGTGCAGGTGTGCAGACCTGTAGGGGGCGCTGGGGGACAGCACATGTGCACCGTGGCTGAGACAGCGTGGCGGGGGTGGGTTATGAAGTGGGTTATGGGGGTAAAAGGATTGTTTTTTGCAGTTTAGCCACTTCCCAACATCTTTGTGGCGCGCTGGTTAGCCTCATCAATCCGGGTTTTGTTGGAATCAGCCTGAAAGACAAAAGCAGCGCGGTTACAAACAGGAAATGATGCGTTATGACCATCCTCAGCGGCCAATAACAGCACAGCAGTCCTACTTATAGAATCCCACTGTGGTGTTTTACACCGGTTGTCAGCAACAGCAATAGTCAATGGCGATCCACATGTTAATGAGCTCATGCATATTAATGACCAATGTTCAGTCCCAAAAAACCAAAACAAATTAAATAAAATACAGAAACTAATAAACAAACAAACAAATTAGAAATATAAATATTTGTTATTATTATTACTATAATATCATCCAACATGATACATTTCTAATGTGTAGTATTATATATGTAGTATAAACAGTGTACTTTTCTATAACATATTACACTCTTTTTGCATTATATTATATTGTACTTTCACGTTTTTTTAAAGTACGCTGTGATTTCACACCTCACTTCTGATACGATCAGAAAAACAGAGCCCCGAGTTACCATCACATTAATGAATCCAGACGTCTGAAGCTCTAATAAAAGCTCCTCACAGAAAGTTCTGTGAAAGTAGTGTGTAGTGTGCGGTATTAGTGTGTAGTATTAGTGTGTAGTGTGCAGTATTAGTATTGATGTGCAGTATTAGTGTGTAGTGTGCGGTATTAGCGTGCAGTATTAGTGTGTAGTGTGCAGTATTAGTATTGATGTGCAGTATTAGTGTGTAGTGTGCAGTATTAGTGTGTAGTAGTAGTGTGTAGTGTGCAGTATTAGTGTGTAGTAGTAGTGTGTAGTGTGCAGTAGTAGTGTGTAGTGTGTGGTATTAGTGTGTAGTGTGCAGTATTAGTATTAGTGTGCAGTAGTAGTGTGTAGTGTGTGGTATTAGTGTGTAGTGTGCAGTATTAGTGTGTAGTGTTCAGTATTAGTGTGTAGTATTATTATTAGTGTGCAGTAGTAGTGTGTAGTGTGCAGTAGTAGTATGTAGTGTGCAGTATTAGTGTGTAGTGTGCAGTATTAGTATTAGTGTGCAGTATTAGTATTAGTGTGCAGTATTAGTGTGTAGTGTGCAGTATTAGTATTAGTGTGCAGTATTAGTGTGTAGTGTGCAGTATTAGTATTAGTGTGCAGTAGTAGTGTGTAGTGTGCAGTATTAGTGTGTAGTGTGCAGTATTAGTATTAGTGTGCAGTAGTAGTGTGTAGTGTGCAGTATTAGTGTGTAGTGTGCAGTATTAGTGTGTAGTGTGCAGTATTAGTATTAGTGTGCAGTAGTAGTGTGTAGTGTGCAGTAGTAGTGTGTAGTGTGCAGTATTAGTATTAGTGTGCAGTATTAGTGTGTAGTGTGCAGTATTAGTGTGTAGTGTGCAGTATTAGTATTAGTGTGCAGTAGTAGTGTGTAGTGTGCAGTATTAGTATTAGTGTGCAGTAGTAGTGTGTAGTGTGCAGTATTAGTGTGTAGTGTGTAGTAGTAGTGTGTAGTGTGTAGTAGTAGTGTGTAGTGCGCAGTATTAGTGTGTAGTGTGCAGTAGTAGTGTGCAGTATTAGTATTAGTGTGCAGTATTAGTGTGTAGTGTGCAGTATTAGTGTGTAGTGTGCAGTATTAGTATCAGTGTGCAGTAGTAGTGTGTAGTGTGCAGTATTAGTATTAGTGTGCAGTAGTAGTGTGTAGTGTGCAGTATTAGTGTGTAGTGTGTAGTAGTAGTGTGTAGTGTGTAGTAGTAGTGTGTAGTGCGCAGTATTAGTGTGTAGTGTGCAGTAGTAGTGTGCAGTATTAGTATTAGTGTGTAGTGTGCAGTATTAGTGTGTAGTGTGCAGTATTAGTGTGTAGTAGTAGTGTGTAGTGTGCAGTATTAGTGTGTAGTAGTAGTGTGTAGTGTGCAGTATTAGTGTGTAGTGTGTGGTATTAGTGTGTAGTGTGTGGTATTAGTGTGTAGTGTGCAGTATTAGTATTAGTGTGCAGTAGTAGTGTGTAGTGTGTGGTATTAGTGTGTAGTGTGCAGTATTAGTGTGTAGTGTTCAGTATTAGTGTGTAGTATTATTATTAGTGTGCAGTAGTAGTGTGTAGTGTGCAGTAGTAGTATGTAGTGTGCAGTATTAGTGTGTAGTGTGCAGTATTAGTATTAGTGTGCAGTATTAGTATTAGTGTGCAGTATTAGTGTGTAGTATTAGTGTGTAGTGTGCAGTATTAGTGTGTAGTGTGCAGTATTAGTATTAGTGTGCAGTATTAGTGTGTAGTGTGCAGTATTAGTATTAGTGTGCAGTAGTAGTGTGTAGTGTGCAGTATTAGTGTGTAGTGTGCAGTATTAGTATTAGTGTGCAGTAGTAGTGTGTAGTGTGCAGTAGTAGTGTTTAGTGTGCAGTAGTAGTGTGTAGTGTGCAGTATTAGTATTAGTGTGCAGTATTAGTGTGTAGTGTGCAGTATTAGTGTGTAGTGTGCAGTATTAGTGTGTAGTGTGTAGTAGTAGTGTGTAGTGTGCAGTATTAGTATCAGTGTGCAGTATTAGTGTGTAGTGTGCAGTAGTAGTGTGTAGTGTGCAGTAGTAGTGTGTAGAGGTAGTTTGTAGTGTGCAGTAGTAGTGTGTAGTGTGTAGTAGTAGTGTGTGGAGGTGGTGTGTAGTGTGTAGTAGTAGTGCGTAGTAGTAGTGTGTAGTGTGCAGTATTAGGGTGTAGTAGTAGTGTGTGTGAGAGGGTGAGGCTGAGAGGGTGAGCCTGAACCTGATAGGGTGAAACTAAGAGGGTGAAGCTGAGAGGGTGAGGCTGAGAGTCTAAGGATAAGAGAGTGAAGCTGAGAGAGTGAAGCTGAGATGGTGAGGCTGAGAGTGTAAGGCTAAGAGAGTGAAGCTGAGAGAGTGAAGCTGAGAGGGTGAGGCTGAGAGTGTAAGGCTGAGAGAGTGAAGCTGAGAGAGTGAAGCTGAGAGGGTGAGGCTGAGAGTGTAAGGCTAAGAGAGTGAAGCTGAGAGGGTGAAGCTGAGAGGGTGAGGCTGAGAGGGTGAGGCTGATGTTCTTTACCATGTCCATGATCCGGTCAATCTGGCGGTTCTGAGTGTCGATTTCGTTGCCCATGTCGAGAGCCATGTGACGCAGGTTACCAATGATGCTCCCGACCTGCTCCAGATTTTCATCCATCTCATTCTCTCGCGCATCATTTGTTACCCTGCACACACACACACACACACACACACACACACACACACACACACACACACAAACAATAGTCATATTGAGTGTGTGTACTCAGAGCGCCCCCGGCTCAGTCTGCCTCTCAGCTGTTTGATGTATGGAGCTCAACACTGATCACAGCTTATCAGCAGATCCAGCTCAGATACAGGAGCTGCTTATTTCCTTTCAGAAGCTTCATAAACACTGCTTTCATCTTCCTCTGAATCTGCTGTGGTCTAGACGGTGAGAACCACGACCTGAATACAAGTGCGTGAAGGCTTTAACCCTGCAAGGTCTGTGTTAGCTTAAAACCTTCCAGTGGTCAGAGGACCACTATTCCCAGTTTCCCCTCCAGAGGAAGTCCACTATTCCCAGTTTCCCCTCCAGCCCCTAGTTTATCTAACCAGGCCTTCATTACAGTAGATCAGGTGAGCTGCTGCTGGAACTGACCACATCCATACAGCGTCTGGAGTTCACCGAGAAGACCAGCACCCAAACCTGTGCTCTCCTAACTGTGCTCTTCTTTTGGTGTATATTAGCTCCAGTGCTAACTGGTGGGTAGGAGGCGTCTCAGATGGGCCATATTTGGGTTCAGGTGGGAAACCGGATACGTCTGATTTCACTGAACGATTCCTTAAAACTGACCTGCGAATGAATCCTCCACTGATGGCCATCTGCTCACGCTCATCCACCACACGGGCCGGCTGGCTGGACACCACTCCATCCTGATTGTTACCCCAGGACTGACCCCCACCTTTCAGCCTGAACAGTCGGAGAGGGCAGTGAGAGACGGGTCGAGCAGTGACAGAAAAACACTGAGACAGAACGGCTCCAGGTGCAGCGAGAGGACGCACACTAACGCTCAAACGTCTGGAATCAGCCGTGCCTGAAGGGGGCGACTGCGCCGATGCCGGAATGTTATCACTGACTGCAGTAATATTCAATATTTAATATTCAATATTCCAACTGCTGACTCAAAATCCTGGGGTGGGTTTTTACTTTCTGGACCTGGATTTGCCACCATTGATGATGGTTATAATAAAAGTCTCAAACTCAAAATATAAATATATATAAATACTTATATATAAAAAACTTGTTTTAATGGTCTATATTTCATTTAATTATTTATTTAGTTTAAAAATCAAGTCAATCAAATTAAACCATGGTAAAATGATGCATTTGATCATTTCCTTTTGCACAGAAAATGAATTAATTCATCTTTAATTAAGTTGAAAGTTGACACTTCTTCTCACCGTATTCTTAATTTGGTAATTATATATGCCAAATATCTTATGTGCCACAAATAGCACCAAACTGTATTTTAGATGTTTTATTTCTGTTATTTGAAGCTTTTCCGGAAGTTTTATTACATTTATTAAATTAATAAAATACTTAAAACTTAAATTCCAAACGTTTTGAACATCAGTGCACAGTGTAGACTTATAATGACGAGATGTGGAGCTATAGACAAATGGATCATGAATAAATCAACAATAAAATGTGAAAGTCATGAATGCATGAGTAGATAATGAAGGTTCTATTATGAGCTGAAATAATGTCCATCATTAAAGGACTAAAGTAATGACAGATGGATGGATGGACATGATTTTACTACAGATTCACAGACTGATGGTAACTAAAAAAACCACTTAGAACATTAGGATTAAAACAGACAGTAAAGTTCAGTCCTCATCTGACCTCAGAACCTGAATTTCATAAATCAGAGTTAGGCTGTAAATACTGAGTTAGACTGAGTTAGGCTGTAAATACTGAGTTAGACTGTAAAGACTGAGTTAGACTGAGTTAGGCTGTAAATACTGAGTTAGACTGAGTTAGGCTGTAAATACTGAGTTAGACTGTAAACACTGAGTTAGACTGAGTTAGGCTGTAAATACTGAGTTAGACTGTAAACACTGAGTTAGGCTGTAAATACTGAGTTAGACTGTAAACACTGAGTTAGATTAAGTTAGACTGTAAAGACTGAGTTAGACTAAGTTAGACTGAGTTAGACTGTAAAGACTGAGTTAGACTAAGTTAGACTGTAAACACTGAGTTAGACTGTAAAGACTGAGTTCGACTAAGTTAGACTGTAAACACTGAGTTCGACTAAGTTAGACTGTAAAGACTGAGTTAGACTGTAAATACTGAGTTAGATTAAGTTAGACTGTAAAGACTTAGTTAGACTAAGTTAGACTGTAAAGACTGAGTTCGACTAAGTTAGACTGTAAAGACTGAGTTAGACTGTAAACACTGAGTTAGACTAAGTTAGACTGTAAAGACTGAGTTAGACTGTAAACACTGAGTTAGGCTGTAAAGACTGAGTTAGGCTGTAAACACTGAGTTAGAGTGAGTTAGACTAAGTTAGACTGAGTTAGACTGTAAACACTGAGTTAGACTGTAAATACTGAGTTAGACTGAAAAGACTGAGTTAGACTAAGTTAGACTGTAAATACTGAGTTAGACTAAGTTAGACTGTAAACACTGAGTTAGACTAAGTTAGACTGTAAAGACTGAGTTAGACTAAGTTAGACTGTAAACACTGAGTTAGACTAAGTTAGACTGAGTTAGACTGTAAATACTGAGTTAGACTAAGTTAGACTGAGTTAGACTGTAAACACTGAGTTAGACTGTAAATACTGAGTTAGACTGTAAAGACTGAGTTAGACTAAGTTAGACTGTAAATACTGAGTTAGACTAAGTTAGACTGAGTTAGACTGTAAACACTGAGTTAGACTGAAAATACTGAGTTAGACTAAGTTAGACTGTAAATACTGAGTTAGACTAAGTTAGACTGTAAAGACTGAGTTAGACTAAGTTAGACTGTAAACACTGAGTTAGACTAAGTTAGACTGAGTTAGACTGTAAACACTGAGTTAGACTGTAAATACTGAGTTAGACTGTAAAGACTGAGTTAGACTAAGTTAGACTGTAAACACTGAGTTAGACTAAGTTAGACTGAGTTAGACTGTAAACACTGAGTTAGACTGTAAATACTGAGTTAGACTGTAAAGACTGAGTTAGACTGTAAATACTGAGTTAGACTAAGTTAGACTGTAAAGACTGAGTTAGACTAAGTTAGACTGTAAACACTGAGTTAGACTAAGTTAGACTGAGTTAGACTGTAAACACTGAGTTAGACTGTAAATACTGAGTTAGACTGTAAAGACTGAGTTAGACTAAGTTAGACTGTAAACACTGAGTTAGACTAAGTTAGACTGAGTTAGACTGTAAACACTGAGTTAGACTGTAAATACTGAGTTAGACTGTAAAGACTGAGTTAGACTAAGTTAGACTGTAAACACTGAGTTAGACTAAGTTAGACTGAGTTAGACTGTAAACACTGAGTTAGACTGTAAATACTGAGTTAGACTGTAAAGACTGAGTTAGACTAAGTTAGACTGTAAATACTGAGTTAGACTAAGTTAGACTGAGTTAGACTGTAAACACTGAGTTAGACTGAAAATACTGAGTTAGACTGAAAAGACTGAGTTAGACTAAGTTAGACTGTAAATACTGAGTTAGACTAAGTTAGACTGTAAACACTGAGTTAGACTAAGTTAGACTGTAAACACTGAGTTAGAGTGAGTTAGACCGGGACCTCAGAGCCAGTACTATTTGGGTGGTGAGTGATGATGACCAGATTCCCGCTGACAGTTCGGTTATGACGATTACCGTGTGTATAAAAGTAAAAGGTAAAAGCGTATATTTATACTTTATTTTCTGTAAATACGTGTTCAGAGTGTTCAGCGTGTTCAAGAGTGTTCAGCGTGTTCAAGAGTGTTCAGCGTGTTCAGCATGTTCAAAAGTGTTCAGTGTGTTCAAGAGTGTTCAGCGTGTTCCAGAGTGTTCAGTGTGTTCAAGAGTGTTCAGAGTGTTCAAGAGTGTTCAGCGTGTCCAGTGTGTTCAGCGTGTTCAAGAGTGTTCAGCGTGTTCAAGAGTGTTCAGCGTGTTCAAGAGTGTTCAGTGTGTTCAGAGTGTTCAGCGTGTTCCAGAGTGTGCAAGAGTGTTCAGCGTGTTCAAGAGTGTTCAGCGTGTTCAAGAGTGTGCAAGAGTGTTCAGCGTGTTCAAGAGTGTTCAGCGTGTTCAAGAGTGTTCAGTGTGTTCCAGAGTGTGCAAGAGTGTTCAGCGTGTTCAAGAGTGTGCAAGAGTGTTCAGCGTGTTCAAGAGTGTTCAGCGTGTTCAGCATGTTCAAGAGTGTTCAGTGTGTTCAAGAGTGTTCAAGAGTGTTCAGTGTGTTCAAGAGTGTTCAGCGTGTTCAGTGTTCAGCGTGTTTAGAGTGTTCAGCGTGTTTAGAGTGTTCAGTGTGTTTAGAGTGTTTAGAGTGTTCAGCGTGTTTAGAGTGTTCCAGAGTGTTCAGCGTGTTTAGAGTGTTCAGCGTGTTTAGAGTGTTTAGAGTGTTCAGTGTGTTTAGAGTGTTCAGTGTTCAGCGTGTTTAGAGTGTTCAGCGTGTTGAGTGTTTAGAGTGTTCAGTGTGTTTAGAGTGTTTAGAGTGTTTAGAGTGTTCAGTGTTCAGCGTGTTCAAGAGTGTTCAGCGTGTTTAGAGTGTTCAGCGTGTTTAGAGTGTTCAGCGTGTTTAGAGTGTTTAGAGTGTTCAGAGTGTTCAGAGTGTTCAGTGTGGGAGTGAATGTAGTAGATTCACCACAGGAGAGGAAACAGGCCTGCTCTCTCACTACAGCACCAGCAGTGTGCAGTAATTCAGCTTTCCATCAGTATTCAACAGCTTAACGTTCTGAGCTACTCACCAAGCAGTGTGTGTGCATCTGCCTGTCTACACACACACACACACACACACACACACACACACACACACACACACACACACACACACACACACAGTACTGTCCAAAGGTTTTAGTCCTCTGTGTGAATGTGTAGAGCTGCTGATCTGCTCAGTAAATCACTGATATCAGAATAAACACTAATAATAACACTCCTACAGAAAGTGGTGGAGGTTCTCCATCACTGTGTTCACCATCAGAACATCTCCAAAGTTCTCCTCATGGAGTCTAGTATTATTTAGAGTTCTCCTCAGATCAACACCTGGTTTGGTGGTAAATCAGGGCTTAATGATGGTAAATCAGGTGAGCTGCTGCTGCTGCTGCTGCTGATTGAGTTGAACACATCCTCCACGCTGTGCTGGCTGGACTGGGGGGCGTCCAGGAGAACCCTGGAGGAACCGAGCTCTGTTCTTCAGACTAGCTCACCGACAAGATCTCAAGAAGCTCTTGAAGCTCTTGTTTCTCCTTTTTACTGGATTCATGTTCAGCTGCAGAGCCGAGCAGTGGGACCTGACCTGTTACAGTATAAACACGGGTACTGCTGCCAGAGCTGCTGTAGAGGTACAGGATGAGGGGACTAAAACCTCTGTACAGTGTACAGGTATATGTACAGTGTATATACAGTAGTGTGCGTGTGTGTGTATCTATTCTGTTGGCTGGTAAGTAAAAATAGACTGGTGTGTGTGTGCATGAGTGTGAGTAAGCGAGTGTGTATGAGTGTGTAAGTGTGTGTAAGTGTGCAGTCATTGGCTGAACCAAACTCCACCGTGACCTTAATCCCTAATGACAGGGAGAATCAGGTAGACGCGAGTGTGTGTGAGTGTGTGTGTGTGTGTGTGTGTGTGTGTGTGCAGGATAACTGAACAGTAGCGTACACTCAGTAACAGTGGCAGGAAGAGTGACGTCTCTACACTCTCTATTACAGATAAAGCTTGGAGAACGGGTTCTCTGAAGAAATATCACAGGAGAACCGTTACAGAACCGCTCAGTACATTCTGAATGATCCAGATTCAGTAAATCAAATGTGCTAATGTGAAGAACCTTACTCAAATGTTTACAGAACCTCCATTTAATGTAAAGGTTCTACAGGAACCCAGAACCCTACACTCTAAATCAAGAACCTTTACTATGAGGAGTGTAAAAACACATTGAACCGAATACGGTCATTAATGGCATTACTGATGCGTTACAGGAATGCAGTATACTACAGTATAATGTGGTGATATTTAATACAGTATGAGCTTTTTTTTGGCTCAAATCAAATCCAGTTAAATTACTGTTAATTAATTAATACACTGTGTGGTCACTTTATTCTTTCAATGAATTCTAATAATTAAATTCTGGCTTCAGAATCCGCCCACTAATCCATGTTGTTCGGCTGGACAAGCTTTACAGGAGTCTGTATCTGATTCATTGTGGAGGTCAAAGATTTACACTCCTATGGGTCATTACTTCAGTTATGACTGTATGGCCACAGTGTAGTTCAGAATAGTCTGAATTTCAGAGTAAAAAAAGAAGTGAAATAAGGGAGTAAATCAAATATAATGAAGTTAGTGATTAAAGTATAAATAATGAATACAGTAAATATATATATATATATATATATATATATATATATATATATATATATATATATATATATATATATAGTGTATATATCAGTGGCTGTAGCTGAGAAACGTTTTCAGGCAGATAGTCCAGATGCATTCACATGCTCGCAGGTGGAGGGGAGAGTTACGTAACCATTCCTGCCATTTGTGCTAAATGCTGGAGTTCAGAGAAGGTGCTGTAAATGGTCGGTGAGAGCAGCGTTTCTATTGTGGAACAGGCAGTTCTGAGAGAAATGAAACAAGCACATGCATATCAAGCAGGCAGTTACAGGAGCAGTCTGGTGAATCAGTCCCCAACTCTGACCTTAAATACAGCCCATCAGCCTGGACATGTCTGTTTATTCATATTTATTCAAGTATATGTGTATTGTATATAAATAATATATATAAAATAATATAAAATAATAATATACAATATAATAAATAATATTGTAAAGGTGGTGATTCTTTAGTTTTACTCTTAAAAGCAAATATGTATACATTAAGAACTTTAGTCAAACAGGTCATATCTGGAAGTGGCGATATGTAAACATGTGTAATATCTGTATATCTAATAGGTTATATGTAGGTTAATGTGTAAATCATTGCTGTCACTCAAAAATCTCCATTTTTTGTTTTTCTCTAGAAATGCTTCAACATGGCTCACCTAATAAAAAAGCTTTTTACACTGAAAGAAGGTTTTTCCTTCACCTGTAAAACTGCTGTTCTGGAGATAAAAGGTTTTTGCGTGACTGCAACAATATACTCTGTGTACTTTTTATTGTGTATACAAACTGGTAAACCCGATTTTCACCAAACTGTTCCTTTACCATTTACGAGCATCAGGCCGTGACCAACGCCCCAGCGAAATGTAGAGCATGTGTGTGCATTCAGCTGGCAGAGAGAAGGGCCTAAAGCTACGGCTACGGGACGAGCGTCATCAGCGCTGCTGCAGATGAGCGTTAGCATGCATCCAGCTAGCAGCCAGCTAGCATAACTGCTCTCCTAGTCCTCTATTTAGTTAGCTTCAGGCAGGCGGGCAGGTGGGCGAGCAGGCGAGCGGGCGGGCGGGCAGGCAGGCAGGCAGACGGGCATCACCTACTTGTTACAAGGACACGGACAAAGACCACAGAGATTTCCTAGATCCGTCAAATTCTTTTCTGCTTCTTTCATGTCCTTATTGATCTGATCCATTCCCTCCTCGATGCGCTCCAGTTGTTCTGATATTAAACATTTAGCCAGTTACACCCCCCCCCAAAAAACCCCACAAAACAAACAAACAAATACCAATAAACACAAACAAAACAAAAGAAAGGAAGAAAAGAAAGGAAAGGGGAAGGAAGAAGAGAAAGAGAGACACTTAGGACACTCACAGCGACAGAGAGACAGTCAGACATCAGCACACGGGCGAGAGAGAGCCTCGGGCCCTTCACCAGTACCTACTTGTCACAGGGACATACAAGTCCACAGCATTTGCCTACATCTTTTAAACTTTTCTCGGCCTCCATCATGTCTTTGTTGATATGGTTCATGCCATCTTCAACACGTTCGAGTTGTTCTGGTTAGGACAAAGGGATGACAGCAATGAAATGAGATTTGTACACCCTGGCAGAGAGAGGAGGAGTGAGATCTTCAGGTGGAAATCGGCTAGACGGGACGGGACGGGACGGGGAGTATAGCTTCAGTGAGGAATCAGGGGCGTGAACTGAGGGGCAAAATGAAAGTAAAAGGATGTAGAAGATAAACTGAGCTAAAGTTATATTAATGTATTTTACTGTGTGTGTTTTACTAGACAATCCTCAACTTCACAACCAACACTGTTCTGCATTTATTCAATTATACTAACCAAATTATATTATAGTAGTCATATGTGTATGTGTTGGCACCCCTGGTTAAATGACACTGCTGATGCCCTAAGTGTAAATAAGAACATCCCCATCTTCATATTTTATTACAGTTTAATCACTGAATTTAAAATAGTGGAAAACAGTCAATTATAAAATGTGTCATGTACAAGAAATGACATATTTTATATGTTTTCTTTAATTTTGTATCAGTTAAATTCAGTTAACAAGCTAGAATTTCCTCACAGTGTCACTGATACGAAGCACCAAAATCCATTTGAGTGTTAATAGCGCCCTCTTGTGGAGAGTCAGGCAATTAAAAGCGGGCCAATGAGGTGCTTCACATCAAGAAATGACTGATATCAAGACTAGAAGAACTGTTTTATTGTTTACCTATACTGACCCCTCATTTAATAGTTTTCTGATAAATTAGATGAATAAACGGTAAAGAGTGTCTGTGGAGGATTCTTCTGATTTACACTTAGAAAATCAAACACACATGTAGTTCAAACAGGATTTTTGCATAAGACTGTAAATATATATGTGTGTGTGTGTGTGTGTGTGTGTGTGTGTGTGTGTGTGTGTGTTTTGTTAGCATGCAGTTATTTGCTGATATAATTAATTAAAATAATTCTGGTCCTGATACAGTTTGTAAAACTGATCAGCTGATCAGATCTTCTGCTGGGCTGTTAGTGCAGTGAATGGAGCTGGAGAGAGAGAGAGAAATGGAGATGCTACTCGCTGGCATTAGGAGCAGCTGCTGATGCCAGGGTTTACAGGAGGCCATTGGCACTGCTGTGCAGGCCTGGCATCGGCTGGCACTGGGTCACTGTGAGGGAGCCTGGCACTGCCCGACTCTGAGCTAAAAAAAGCACCCAGAAAAAAAACAAACCAGGAGGATGTGAGGTGCGAGAAGGTGAGAGTGAGGGAGGATAAATAGAGATAAAGAGCGAGAGCAGATAATAGAGAGAGAGAGAGAGAGAGAGAGAGAGAGAGAGAGAGAGAGTGTAGCAAAGGGGAGCTAAGGCCAGTTAGTTGTATGGGGTGTGAATGGGGTGTGACTGGGGGTCGGGGCGTATGACCGAGGGGCTTTTATAAACTCTGTAAAATCCCAAGGGGGTAGAAGAGAACTTGCTAAATGATGTAACACAGATCTGAATTTGACCACTTTGACTGATCAGAGGGTTTAGACCATGCTAGCGGTCCGTGCAGGATCAGAGCACTCGCTATACCGTCTGTACAGATGCTAACTCAAAGAGTCGGACACTCTTACAACAACAGTTTGGGGGAAATTAATATGCTAACATCATCCTCACACCAAACACACTCAGTTAGCCGAGGCAAGTTTGGTATCTGAAGTTAGCTAATGGTCAGCTATATGGCTAAAGAGGTAGCTAACAAGTAATATAAGCATATAACAACGAACTGGTAGCATGGATGAGTTAGGAAGGCTTATTCTATTAACATATATATTATATACACACACATTATATATACAATATTAAAACTAATATAACCAACTTCAGACACCAGACATGTCCAGGCTAACTGAACACATTAGAAGCTAACTGGCTACATCTGAACTATCGTCTGAACTGCTGAAAGTATTCGGACAGGGTAATATTCTCTGGGTTTACAGACTAGTGTTCTGACAACAAACCATACAGCTAATTGGACGCAGACGCAGACGCAGACGCAGAGATCCAGGCAGTGCAGCTCCAGCTAACAGTGGTGATGAGCTCTCTCTGGACTGGTGCTGCTCTGGTTTTGTACTGGTTAAAAGAACGGCCCAGTTAAAAGAGCATCACTGTACAGACGAGTCTCTCTCACTCTGAGATAGAGGAGGCCGAACATGACCATGCTGGTTGACCAGTTTAGCTCTTGACAAGTACAGAGTGGGCTTTCGTTTGAGCTGCTCTTCCAGCACGATCAACCTGACCAAGCTAAAGCACCAGACCCCATAGCATACTGTCCACTCTGGTCCACCAGGTTCATCAGTTTGACCAAGCTAGTCAACCAGTACGGTCAGCCTGATGACCAGTTTGGTCAAGCTGGTTTACCGAAATCAAATAACTGATTTCACTTGGATGACCAGCTTTTCAACCACCTTGACCAGCTTAGATCCCCTGACACCAGTTAAAAGCTGTGGACTTTCAGTGGGACTGAAGCAGCTAAAGCTACAGCATCCCATCAGCCACCAGTTCAGCTGCTGCCTGTTCTGTGTGGCTGGTCGTCCTTCTTTGTGACAGTCAGAGCGAACGGCTGTTGTGATCTGAGAGGGCGTGGCCAGCAGTAATCAGAGCGTATCTTCGTGAATGAGGCTCGTTACGGTGGTACAGCGCATAGGAGTGCGCCTGGATCGCGTGCGGCCGGATGTGGAGCGCCCCGCGGGCTCGTGGGAGGAGCACGGCATTCATTATTCATCTGAGGGAGGAGGAGAAGGAGCGCTGCTCTGACAGACTAATTAAACACTCTCCTCCGAGCCGAGAGGAAACTACACTTTGCATTATCCAGATGAAATGGAAAAGGGGTTGCCTGGAGGACTGGGGCGGCCTTGTTTATCTACAGAACCGTGACGCTTCACTCGGTCGTGTCAATTCCAGATCACTTATCACAACGTTTCTGCAGAACGAGGGGAAACTGTTTCGGTATTTTATGGAAGGAGAACCTGACCTCTATCTGCTGTGTCTGTAGCGTACGGTCGGTTAGCACAGACCTTCACTTCAACACGTTTCCGGGAACTCGTCCTTTTTCATTAAAATAACTGAACTTAATAAGAAGAGAACATCTTTTAATGTTCATACACAACACGGACAAAAGTACTGGGACACTTGCTCATTGACAGTTTCTTCCAAAATCACGGGTATTAATTAAGTGGAGTAACTGTCTCTACTGTCCTGGGAGGAAGACTTTCTACTAGATTTTAGAGGGGCATTGCTGTGAGAATTTGATTGCATTCAATGACAAACGCATTAGTGAGGTCAGGATGCTGGATGGGTGATCACTACTCCACCTCATCCCAATCCAAAAGTACTACATGGAGCTCCACCATCATCATTCCAGAGAACACAGTTCTTCCACTGCTCCACAGCTCCTCAATGCTGGGGGGCTTTATACCCCTCTAGCCCACGCCTGGCATTAGACAGCATGGAGCCAATAGGGTCATGATGTTGATCTGCTCCAGCGAGTCCTATTCTATTGGCAGTACTTCTCTACAGTACATTTGCACATCTGTATCAGCAACAGGTGCAGCTTAACGTAGCTGAATGTATTCATTAGAAGGGGTGTCCACAAACATTTGGACACAGAGCATACGCCCATTGATTTGAAGTGAGTTCTGACTGTTAGATGAGTGTCTGTGGAAACCAAGCGTTATGCTACAGGTGCGACTGACAGAGGTTAAAAAGGGCCAGACCGCTCCTTTAACTTCCTAAGAGGCTGTGAGAGTGTGAGAGTGATGAGCAAGGTCTTTCCCAGGGATTGTACACAGATCCATCGCAGCGTCAGCTGATGGAGAAGAGAGGTGTTTGTCATTACCAGCAACACTGATCGCTCGGTTAACTTTGGACATGTGGGCCGGAGGATCCGTCTCACTAATGCAGCTTCGGCCAGGCTCAGTTTCACCATTCTCACTACATTAAGTCTAATACTAGTCTAATAACAACTAACACTAGTGTAATCATGTCTGTCTGCACACTTCTACATCTACATCACTACATACAGCTGTCCTCTAGACGAACACACTGTGTTTACACTGCAGGCTAAAAGCAGATGTATTTTAGTTAAGCACTGAAGCTAAAGGAGAATATTTTGATTGGTGTGAGAAATAAATAGAACTTTTATCCTGCAGCATAAACCACACACACCCTTTTCTACAATAAACAGAACTGTCACTATAAAAATGAAAGCATAAAAGCTTTAATGTATCCATGGCTCATAATATAATGATAACATATTTCTTACAGAATATAATAAATATAAGGTCAATCAGAATTTAGATTTTGTATAAATAATAAAATAATATGATTATTATCTCTTCCCTGTAACTTACCTCCCTGCTCATCCAGCATAACCAGAGTTCTGATTCCAGCATCTTTACTCTGTTCCAGTGCAGAGGAGAGAGAGAGAGAGAGAGAGAGAGAGAGAGAGAGAGAGAGAGAGAGAGACAGAGAGAGAGAGACAGAGAGAGACAGAGAGAGGAGAGAGAGAGAGAGAGACAGAGAGAGAACAGAGAGAGAGACAGAGAGACAGAGAGAGACAGAGAGAGACAGAGAGAGACAGAGAGAGAGAGAGAGACAGAGAGAGAGAGAGAGAGACAGAGAGAGAGAGAGAGAGAGACAGAGAGAGGAGAAGAGAGAGAGAGAGAGAGAGAGACAGAGAGAGAGACAGAGAGAGACAGAGAGACAGAGAGAGACAGAGAGAGACAGAGAGAGACAGAGAGAGACAGAGAGAGAGAGAGAGACAGAGAGAGAGAGAGAGAGACAGAGAGAGACAGAGAGAGACAGAGAGAGAGACACAGACAGAACAGGAGAGATCAGCAAGAGCTTCAGATCACAGAACAGTAAAGAGGAGGAGTGCTGTGAAGCGAGAGGTTACCCTGAAGTTCCTACCTGTGGCCATCAAAACTCTATACCTCCTTCCTCAGGGTGTGACACTATGGGTCATCTGTGCAATACTGGCTACTGAGTGCTGACTGGCTGGTGTTCTGGCTACTGAGTGCTAATTGGCTGGCGGTCTGGCTGATAAGTGTATATTGGCTTGTGTTCTGACTGAATGCTAATTGGCTGGCGGTCTGACTATTGAGTGCTGATTGACTGGCATTCAGGCTACCGTGTGCTGACTGGCTGGTGGTCAGGGTAATAAGTGCTGATTGGCTGGTGTCCTGACTACTGAGTGCTGATTGGCTGGCAGTCTGACTACTGAAAGCTAATTGGCATGTTATTGGTTTATCGTTTAAGCCAATTAGCACACGGTTTGAATGCCGTTAGCATGCTAACTCGTTGTTGTTAGTGTGTTGGTTACATTAGCATCTCAGCTGCTGTGTAAAACTAAAGCAGCACCAAATCCGGTGAGTTTGGGCTAATGGAGGTCATATCTGAGAAAGTGTAGCTAAAATAAGAGGAATAGTTGAGGTACAGTGAGACGGCTTAGCCCAGCCGCAGCGCTTCCTTATGGAAAGGCAGTGAGCCGGCACAGATCTGCAGGCTAAAATTAGTACATCATGGTAAACACGCAGCAGGCCGGCGTTATTTAAAGGTAAATGGGCATGTGTGTGTGTGTGTGTGTGTGTGTGTGTGTGTGTGCGCAATATGGAGAGTAATTCTCCCCCGGGTACAATAAGGCTCTATTGACCTAAATAGAACAGATGATCCCCGTTTACCTCCCATCAGATCCTCCCATCATTTCATTATTTCACCCAGAGCCGAGCTGTGTGATGAAGTGTGCTAGCGGATGCGGCGGCGCTGGGCATCTGTCAGCTCCCGGCTATGCGTTGTCTAATTAATGAACACGCTCACTCTATTTTTGCGCTAGTAATGGGATCATGTGAGGATTTAATAAAGCGGACTGTGTAGGAGTGTCTATACGTTCCTCTGGATGACAGCCTGAATAATTAGCAGATAAAGAGGAGGAAATAATACTCTGCACAGGGGAAGCTAATTCTGCCCATTTTACTCACAGACCTGTGTTCAGGTCAGTGGATATAGTGACCACAGTCTGAACTCTGGGGGGGTCGCTTTAGCAGTTTTGTAGTTTAAACCCGTGTAAAGGTCTGATTTAATCCCGGGATGAGAGAACTTATGGAGTTCTGTACCTGACCCTATTAAACACCAACCTTCCCTTCAGTGTTTTAATACATTATCCCAAAGCTCACCTTCTAATGAACACATTCAAATTTAATCTGCACCCATTGCTGATGCACACACACAGCTTGTCTAGTCCCTGTAGAGAAGAAGTACTGCCAATAGAATAGGACCCTCTGGAGCAGATCCACATCATGACCTATTGGCTCCATGCTGCCCTAATACCAGGCGTGGGCTAGAGGGTATAAAGCCCCCAGCATTGAGGAGCTGTGGAGCAGTGGAGGAGCTGTGTTCTCTGGAATGATGGTGGAGGAGCTCCATCCAGTACTTTTGGGAGGAGTTAGGCATGATGAGGTGGAGTGATGATCATCAGTCCCAACATCCTGACCTTGTGACGCTCTTGTCGCTGAATGCCATCAAAACCTCACAGCAATGCCTCCTCCAATATCTAGTAGAAAGTACTGAATGGAGCTCAATCATCACTAGAGAACACAATTCTGCTGCTCCACAGCTGGGGGCATTATCCTCATCTAGGGTCTTGAACGTAGGGTCATGTGATCCAGAGCGTCCCACTTTATTGGTTGGTGCTTTTTCTATGGAGATTACACAACTGTGTTGGCAATGGGTTCAATATTAGAAGAGCTGTGTTTCTTCACACTGTCTACATCTAAACACACACACACACTGTAGTAAACCACAGGGCCATCCATCAACCCTCTTCTTTGGGGAAAGAGTGGATTTCTGATCCGGTTCTGAACCCGTGTGGACTTAAACATGGTTAGGTGTTCTTACCTCCTCCACCAGCTGCAGCATACGCCGAGTGCTCTCCAGCGACTGCAGAGAGAGAGAGAGAGAGAGAGAGAGAGAGTAGAGAGAGAGAGAGAGAGAGGAGAGAGAGACAGAGAGAGACAGAGAGAGAGAGACAGAGGAGAGAGAGCTGAGGAGAGCAGAGAGAAGAGAGAGAGAGACAGAGAGAGAGAGACAGAGAGAGACAGAGACAGAGAGAGACAGAGAGAGACAGAGAGAGAGAGAGACAGAGAGGAGACAGAGAGAGAGAGACTGAGAGACAGAGAGAGAGAGACAGAGAGAGAGACAGAGAGAGAGAGAGAGAGAGACAGAGAGAGAGACAGAGAGAGAGAGACAGAGAGAGACAGAGAGAGAGAGAGACAGAGAGAGAGAGAGAGAGGAGAGACGACAGAGAGAGAGAGACAGAGAGAGAGAGAGAGAGAGAGAGAGAGACAGAGAGAGAGAGAGAGAGAGAGAGAGAGAGAGACAGAGAGAGAGAGAGAGAGAGAGAGAGAGAGAGAGAGACACAGAGAGAGAGAGAGAGAGAGACACAGAGAGAGAGAGAGAGAGAGAGAGAGAGAGAGAGAGAGAGACACAGAGAGAGAGAGAGAGAGAGAGAGAGAGACAGAGAGAGACAGAGAGAGAGAGAGAGAGAGAGAGAGAGAGAGAGAGAGAGACAGAGAGAGAGAGAGACTCAGCATCAGACCCTTTACTGATCATCACAGCAATCCATACAGTGTAACCAACCCTTCATTACCAGTGTAACCAACCCTTCATTACCTGTGTAACCAACCCTTCATTACCTGTGTAACCAACCCTTCATTACCAGTGTAACCAACCCTTCATTACCAGTGTAACCAAACCCTTCATTTACCAGTGTAACCAACCCTTCATTACCAGTGTAACCAACCCTTCATTACCTGTGTACCCGACCCTTCATTACCAGTGTAACCAACCCTTCATTACCAGTGTAACCAAACCCTTCATTTACCAGTGTAACCAACCCTTCATTACCAGTGTAACCAACCCTCATTTACCTGTGTAACCACCCTTCATTACCAGTGTAACCAACCCTTCATTACCAGTGTAACCAACCCTTCATTTACCTGTGTAACCAACCCTTCATTACAGTGTAACCAACCCTTCATTTACCAGTTTTAACCAACCCTTCATTACCAGTGTAACCAACCCCTCATTACCGGTGTGTAACCAACCCTTCATTACCTGTGTAACCAACCCTTCATTACCTGTGTAACCAACCCTTCATTACCAGTGTAACCAACCCTTCATTACCAGTGTAACCAACCCTTCATTACCAGTGTAACCAACCCTTCATTTACCAGTGTAACCAACCCTTCATTACCAGTGTAACCAACCCTTCATTACCTGTGTAACCGACCCTTCATTACCAGTGTAACCAACCCTTCATTACCATGTAACCAACCCTTCATTTACCAGTGTAACCAACCTTCATTACCAGTGTAACCAACCCTTCATTACCAGTGTAACCAACCCTTCATTTACCTGTGTAACCAACCCTTCATTACCAGTGTAACCAACCCTTCATTTACCTGTGTAACCAACCCTTCATTACCAGTGTAACCAACCCTATCATTTACCAGTGTAACCAACCTCATTACCAGTGTAACCAACCCCTCATTACCGGTGTAACCAACCCCTCATTACGGTGTAACCAACCCTTCATTACCTGTGTAACCAACCCTTCATTACCTGTGTAACCAACCCTTCATTACCAGTGTAACCAACCCCTTCATTACCTGTGTAACCAACCCTTCATTACCAGTGTAACCAACCCCTCATTACCAGTGTAAACCAACCCTTCATTACCAGTGTAACCAACCCTTCATTTACCAGTGTAACCAACCCTTCATTACCTGTGTAACCAACCCTTCATTTACCTGTGTAACCAACCCTTCATTACCAGTGTAACCAACCCTTCATTACCTGTGTAACCAACCCTTCATTACCAAGTGTAACCAACCCTTCATTACCTGTGTAACCAACCCTCATTTACCTGGTAACCAACCCTTCATTGACCAGTGTAACCAACCCTTCATTACCAGTGTAGACCAACCCTTCATTTACCAGTGTAACCAACCCCTTCATTACCAGTGTAACCAACCCCTCATTACCAGTGTAACCAACCCTTCATTACCAGTGTAACCAACCCTTCTTTACCAGTGTAACCAACCCTTCATTACCTGTGTAACCAACCCTTCATTTACCAGTGTAACCAACCCCTTCATTACCTGTGTAACCAACCCTTCATTTACCAGTGTAACCAACCCTTCATTACCTGTGTAACCAACCCTTCATTACCTGTGTAACCAACCCTTCATTACAGTGTAACCAACCCTTCATTTCACCTGTGTAACCAACCCTTCATTACCAGTGTAACCAACCCTTCATTTACCTGTGTAACCAACCCTTCATTACCTGTGTAACCAAGCCCTTCATTACCTGTGTAGACACTCTGTCTGACCACTGACTCTGTTGATTTGGGTTTATTGTAATGGTATATAGTGGAGTGTGAGTGTGCTGTTTGCTGGTTAGGAGGATGTACAGTGTGTGAAGTGGAGGGACAGCTGTAACAGAAGGCTGTGCTCTAACAGAACTGCGTCTGCCATGACAACATTTGGTCATTTTCTTCAGCACTGTCTGTCCACTGTCCTTTCCATTTCCTCACTCGAAGCTCTGCTCATGCATTTTTAATGCTCGCCCATTACAGTCCAGCGCATTTATCTCAGATTCAAACCACTTCTTCCAGCACAAAGTCCACGAGCCGGTCAATATCGGCTCCGCTGTTCAGAGTGTGTTATTTTATCCGTGGTGGCGGATCGGGCCGGTCCGGCGCTTTAGTGCTCTACGTTACATCATCCCTGTTTATCTGAAGGAATGTCCTCACAGTGCCTTCACTCGAGCACAGAGCAATCTCACATAAACAGTCTGTACTGCTAACACCGGCAACGGAGGGACTGATTAACCCCAATTAAACTTAATGAAAAAACGATAAGTCAACGATTGACTAAAGTAAACAAAGGAGGAAAACAAATTATAAAATGTATTAAATGTGTAATAAAGGGCGGAGTAACCTGAATATAGTTCATGAAGGATTGATTAACCCTGATTAAATGTAATGAAGAGTTGATTAAAGTAGTAAAAGGCTTCCCCCTGATTTAGCCTGTTAGAACTAACTGATTAAAACTGGTGATGAAGAATTCATTAAGCTGATTAGACTCTGATATCTGAAGCTGTGTGATGACGCATTGATCAGACAGGTGATTAGATGTGTCGTAATGAGCCGTGGGAGAGTAGTCGGCTCTCTGTGGTGCTGGGTTGTCTGTGATTGTCCAGCAGGAGGTCAGTGTGATTAAAGCCCACCAGAGCA